>NC_064234.1:13826022-14138482 GCF_023101765.2 Spodoptera frugiperda | reverse complement strand
AATTTATTAGGCGTATACCTGAGCCAGGTGGGAAGAGTTTCATTTGAGTCGGTAAATAGGGAAAAAGGGGATGAATTGGGTTTAAATTTTGTAGCAATGAACATGTAAGTTTTTACTTCAATTTCAATAAGTGGACCAGAATTTAATCAGAATGTTAAAGCTGATTTAAAACTGTAAATTAAAATATGCATTGTGTCCGACAAATACGTTATCATTCTTACCTAGGTGCACAATATAATAATAATAATATTCATTTATTTCTCTCATTATCACTTAACAATGTACAGCAAACAATTTGGATACAATAAACTATAATAGTATTGTATGTGATGCCCCCTTTGATTTATCGAAGGAACTAAATTTTGACATACCAAAACTGCACCAAGCAATAAATTAAAACAATTCACAATTATCAACGGGCTGTCACCGAAAAAATCGGACACTCGAATTCAGAATCGACACATAATAAAAACTTGTATCGTAAATACGAAACGACCACCCTGACCTCGACACACCGATTCATTTATATTCCATCGATAAATAAAAAACATCGAACATATATCGATTTAAATTGTAATGTTTTTGTGTGTAAAGAGCCAACCTTCCGTCAGATATCAATTGGTATTTTGTTAACATTAATTGTTCTTTAATAAATATTGCATTAAGCTGCTTGTACATTGCAGTGGTTGAAAGGAAAGTAAGAAAAAGGCCCATAGACCATGTCGGACTAAAGCAAAAAACGACGAACCAAAACCTTCACCATGCCATCAACGTATATCATTAATTATTTTATAAACTATCGTTTTCTTTTTCTTCTACTCCTCTTATAATATATTCTGATTAATTTCATTACAGGGTCCAAGACAGTCATTCATGTCTTTGGGACGGGCCGGACTTCAGTGTTCCGGTGTTTTCATGGTTATATCTACTGTAGATCCTGGCTTACAGCAGTCTGTAAAGACCACTGTTAGTATATGGACTTCCTCAACATACATAAGTGAAGTTTTCCATCATCTCCACAATTGTAGTGTGGTCTCTGTAAAATGGACAGTCCCTTTATGCAACTCTTAAGATAATTGCGAGAAGAATAAGGATAGTGTCAAATAGATACACTACGATATCAATTTCAATGAACAGAAGTGGTTGGTTATTTTATTATCCGCGTGTTTACGTTCGCACGCGATTCGATTCCAGCCTTGGCAATAGCATTGACTTTGTAAAGAATTTGAAGGAAACATTTTATTTGCAGTTTTCACGCGAGGCCTTGTAAATATAACTCGTGGAGAATTTTAATTTTAACTGTGTTGGTAGTTGCATTTAGTTAAGTGGTGACTGAAAGTTTTAAATCAGAATACAAAGATCAAATTAAATGCGGTTTTCTGTTCTGATAAAATAATGAATAGATATACCAATATAGACCAACTAGCTTTTGCTTCACTCGCATTTAGAAGTATTATTATTAGAAGTATTATTAAAGTCCTCCCAAGTCTTAGGGGATGCCTACTTCTGAGTAGCTTTATGCATGCAAGTCTCAGCCAGATCAGTTTAAAATTGAGAAATGTTCATACAAGCTTTCATCCCCAATTTTAGAATTGATCAAAATTTATTTTAGGGATTGCCTACTGTCATAACATCTTCCTGCAGCCTGATTCGTCCAGTGGTTTTGTCTGTGAGCCACCACGACATTAACACAATTTACCATTATCATAATCTGAAAATTAGGTTAAATAGGTATGAAACCTGAAGCTGTGCCTGAAGTCGATTCGGGCATTTACTTCTGTTTAGTAAAAAAATAACCAAATAAATGTTACACCTCAGTCGACGACAGCCTTAACATTTTCTCAGTTGGCAACATTGTTGCAGTGTAAATATTTCACCTGACGCCATTTTCAGCCCAGCTGTCAGGATGAGCAATAAATAACTGATATGGACTTGAAATATTTAAAAAGAAAAGAATTATGAACGGAAATGGCAGAATTTATGTAATTCAATATTGAATGGACTGCTCTTATCTTGGGATGTAAGTGGCATCTACGTGAGTGAGGATATGAAGGTACCTCGTCTGATGTTCCCTGGTCAAAAAGTCAGGGTCTATCAGACAATGTTGGGTCATCTTCATGATATAAGATATATATCTATATAATAGTTATGTGTTGAACTAAAACGATAGGCATACAAAAGTTTGGAGCTGCTGATTCCTTAGCGGGTTACCGGGGCTCCAGCTCCAAAAGCTGGAGTAGGAACAGCGTGGTTTTAAGGCAGTAAGAGTCTGACACTCCCTCTCGCCTCGACCAAGGCGGGAGAAGTCATTAGATGATATTCTCCCCTTAAAAATATGTACAAATTAGTGTTAATTCAAGAGCTTCCTTAATCTCACTCATACGACGAAACAAAGCGACACCAGCAATTTATACTACGCTAACTCGAAATTTGGAAAAAAACTTTTTTATGCCACGTTGCTTAAAATGTGTGTTTACATACGTCATAAAAAAATTGAGAAGAAATATGCAAAAATAAGAAAGTTACAAATCTTATAAAACGCTAAGTAAAGGTACTTTTTGAAATCACTCGATTTATATTACGCCAACTATTATTAGCGGAGTGTGCGCGGGGAACACTTTGGTCAAAATCTGTGCAACACTGCGCTAACTCATAGTTAGCGTAGTTTAGTGCGTTCGTGTGTATACTTGTTCGTTTGTACAATGAACGACTTAGCGACTTTTACATAGTAAATACTTATGTGTTAACTTATTAATTAGTTTATTAATGGTACGTTGACTATTCTTTTTGTAAGTAAGTACATGTTCTTTATAAAAATATTGAAATATGCATCAGATGATTGATCATGCACTACGACCTCCCGTACTACACTACGCTAACATTAGTTAGACGTGTATAAGATGTAACATTTTTTTGATGAATTACGTTTATATACGGCTAACTTGCGCTAAATCAAAAAATAGAAATAAGTAAGGAAATATAAATATGAGATATTACAATGAATAAATTAAATATTAAGCATACCAAATTTCAAAAAAGTATCTTAATTAATGTAAAAGTTATCACGTTTTTCCCTTTAAACGCCTCTACTGTAAAGTACGCTTTTTGAGTTAGCGTAGTATAAATTGCTGGTGTCGAACGTAAGTGTTAAGATGTATCGCTGCCTAAACTATTTAAAGAAAAATATTACAATAACATTGAATTTACCCTTTCCTCATACAGTGGCACAAAGACCATGCAGTTCATGCCCAGTTTTTTAACTGATAAGTACGTCATCACTCAATCATTAATATTCAAATGCAATCAGATACAACATGTTTTCAATTTGTTAATGTATCTGTTATTACACGAACAATAGCACATGTGATCGCTAATGAAGATAAATGCATACATACTCGTATGAATAAATTAATTCCCGATTTGTATTAAATATGTGAACAAAAAATAACCGGCAATGCAATTGTTAGAAGTTCCGATGGGCCATGACATTACTCAACATCATTAGTATCTGATATATCTTTTTTAAACAACACCTTGACTTTTGCAAACAAAAATAAACCCATAGAATAACATATCAGAATTCATTATCCATTGACAGGGATTCAAATTATTCCTTTTGGGGTAGAGAAGCGTGAAAATAAAAACATAAAGAAGCGAGTAGAGGAATGCGTAAAAAAACCAATTTGGCAATACGTTCGAAGGGAATTATGTATTGGTTGAAACAATGGACGATGTAAATTGTGACCGTATGCCTGAGTTTTTTTAACAGATGCATAAAGAGACGATCCGTTTTCAATTGAATGCACCTTAAAGGGTAAGTACCATAAGTATTTTAAGGCAAGCTCGCCATTGTCCGCGATGTATTAATATAAAATGGCCCGGAAATGTCGTGATTGTCTTACAACCCTAAAAGACAAGTAGGTACAAGTGATTCGTAAATCGATTCTTTATAAGCTTCATTTAGACTCCGATTGCGATCAGAAGCGCTACTTTTACAGCATGAGTATGTAGCTATTTTGGTATCGATAATGTTTAAGATTCACTAACGAAAACTCTTGTTGGAAGGAACTTCAGATGAAAACAATAACAAAATATGAGTACCAAATCTAATTTCACACGCACAAAACAAATTGAATCTCAAATGTCAATACAAATTGACACTAACAACAATTTGAGTCATTCGCTGCACACGAGTTTCTACAAACAGCGTCCGCAATAAATTGAAATACAATAGAAATCAACAATAATCGAAATGAGAGCCTTTCACTGCAGCGTGCAGCGAACGCAGCCATAACTACAGATGCAGTAATAATTCAAACTATTAGTCGAATTTCGTGTTTCCCAGGGCTTAGTGAAAGTAGTTCGCTACTGGGCTTTGCTGTGCCCGAGGCGTGGCCCGTACGACGAGCGACGAGCGTGTAGATAAATAAACGATAGATCGATAACTGCTTTGATATCGAGTGTCGATACTCTCGAATCGTCGATGTAACAACGGGAGTCGGGAATGTTTGTGCGAAATATGGCGCTGATGTTGAATTTTGATACGTTTGAGTTGAACTAGAGGTGTGTCGAGGAACTGTTTGGGTGGAATTTAGAACGCAAGATTGTTTTCATTGGAGAATGTTATTAATTTTGTATTTCAGTAATAATTGTTTGTAGTGTTTGTACATTTCAGTTATAGATAAACGATAAGATCATAAAAAAAACTTACAAGGCGACAAAATAAATCCTACCTATTGTTAATAAAGTCTAAAATAAGCTAGAATTTCATGCAGCAATTTTGACTAAGGAATATACAAAATCTGAAATCCTACCTAGTTGTTAAATAAAGTCTACAAATCTGAGTATTAGTCGAGTAACTCCCGCATTTCATGCAGCAATTACGCTAGACCCGACGATGTTTATCGCGTATTTATTGCCACATTAACTTGTAAAAAGCCTATAATTTTGCCTCTCCATCGCAGAACGGTGAAAAATGTCCCTAGGGCTGCACGCACCCGCACCGTATCAAAGACATATCGATCAGATTACCACGAAATTAGACTATCGATGCAGTGTCAGATATAGATAATTAGTCCAGTCAATTTAGGAATTCACCTTTCAATCCCAGCTCTAATTTTGCTATACTTGTATATTAACCCCCTGTCTCAGGTAGGGTGTAAGCTCGGTATCTCCCACAAGTCTCCGAGATAATCTGAGTATTACGTCGATACAATGTAACTCCCGCAGCTTGTATCTTGCACCTATGAGAAACAAGCGCGTGCTACGCTAGACCCGACGATGTTTATCGCGTATTTATTGCCACATTAACTTGTAAAAAGCCTATAATTTTGCCTCTCCATCGCAGAACGGTGAAAAATGTCCTAAGGGCTGCACGCACCCGCTCCGTATCAAAGACATATCGATCAGATTACCACGAAATTAGACTATCGATGCAGTGTCAGATATCGATAATTTGTTTCGACCAATTACGTCAAAATCACACTTAAGTGTCGAAAGTGACGACGCTACGAACAACTATTATAATCAATTTACTTAATTGGTTATTAACTTATTATGCAGTTTACAATTTTGTTCGGAGCACGTAAATGTTTATGGATAACGAGATATTTCCCAGGGTTTCTCTCTCGGGTGGGGAAATCGGCATTTAATGTTGTGGTCTCGCACTTATCACTTGTGGAGTGAAGATAAATCGACCTACGCATTACATGGACGATCAAAAATATGACACTAGGACAGATACGAGTAACTGTACAACTGACTATATGACATGACACTGCATTTTGTGAAATGTTAATGTCTTACTTCAATTAGGGTCGACGCAATCAAGTCCAGTACTGTCAAATGGATTTCATCTAAGTCACCAATTTACGGTTTGACTAAGTGGTATTTCTTAATTTAGATGCATTAGTGGATTAGAATCTTTTATATGAAGCAATAATGGAACTGATGCAGCCGTTTCTACCTCTGCCAAACGAACCACATACAAACTGCACGGTTGCCCGTCATACAAGAGCCGTTGCAAATCCAACCATAGTAAAACGTCTTTAACATTTCTTATCTGCTTGACAATCCTCACAATTACCATCGAGCTTGGCCCTCATCCCATAAATCTGCCAACGATTCCGAGTTAAAGCAGCTAATGCGCACAGACAGACGGTTGCTCGGTTAATATAGTTGGAGTCTCTAGCATATGAATCACGGTGCGATGAAAGCCCGTGGGTGTCCGTATGAAACTTCCTGGCCCACCCACGGGGCTCTGCCGTGAAGGAAGACTAGGAAGCAAATGCCAATAAATTGCCCGTAGCTCTGCATTGACGTAAGACCTAAATGTAATTTTCTTAGAGCGAAAGCAATTACTTGGAATGTCGAGAATAATGTAACGGTTCAAGTCTAATGTGGCAGCCATCTTGAAAAATATAGGTTAGTGCTGGAAGAATTACCGTTCTTAAAGAAATGGATAAATGAACTACTATAAAGTGTAATGGTAGGAGACGAGAGGTAAGGCAGTGATTCAATTGTAGATACGGTCGATTGCATCACATGTGAAGACATTGAGAGACAAAAGACCTCAATTGATTCCTAAATGAAAATCCATTCGTTGGACGACGAACGGAACATGGAGACTCATTAGGTAGAACAAATTATGTAAGGTGGCATGCACACTGCACATTAATCGCTGGCTTCACGTGTGCGATTGGATAACAAAAGCGTCGCCCACTCGGAACAGTTCGCTCGTCGCGCGGTGTGACAGGTAGCTGAGATAAATGTTAGGCCGACTAAACTAATAGCTCCGGTGATGAAGTGTTTGCACCGCATGATTTGTTGGCTCCGTGGAACCTATTTTTAAAGCTATTTGCATTTCTTTTAAAAACTAGTAGTTTTGGAGTGACATTTGATATCTTTAAACATTTAAGAAGCCATTATTTTAGAACATTTCTTTTTGCATTTATTCTAAACTTGTTTTGACTAGACAGGGAATGTGTTTTGTAAACTCTAGTCAAAGCAAGTAAGAAGAGTTAGAGTCACAATCATAATTCGCTTAAAACAAATTAAATCCCATGAAAACAACACACATGTTTCCTCCTCAACTTGATCATAAACTTCCCCAAGTTGTAGAAGTATTATCAAATAATTCAACAACCGCTAGCGTCTTTGATAACAAGAAATTTGTACCTGAAGATGCGTCTAATGTTCCTTGTAAGACATAAACAATTGAAAACAGGAAATAATAGATAGTGCAAGGCACTCCTTGTTGCATATCATTATTATTGGAATTCTCAACGAGACTTTCATAAGTTTCACTAAGAATACATTCACTTACCTGAAGATTACCATCAAGGGCAATTCGAAAGGGAACTCTATAAGATAGGGTCACTTGCTTCAAGTGCAATGTTGAGTAGGAACCGCCCACGGCCATAGGCGTCCAGCGATTGGATATTTTTAGAAATGATTTCATTATTGGTAATGGTTTCTTTAATGGGGTGGAAAAATGGAAGGGTGGACCTGATGAAGGGACGATTTGTGATGGGAAATTGAGGCTTAATGCAATCATCTTATGATTGAAGGTCGTAAAAATAGTACAAGATTGAAAAGCTCTCAATGTATTTTTAAAGAAAGGTTAGATTTTGGAGTAATCCTAAATAGTCTAAAATAAAATGACAGATAGGAAAAAAACTTAAGTAATTAATACTTATGACGCAAAGGATGATAAGAATGGAGAAGATAGTGTAGCCACTAAAAAATTACCACCTGTCAATATGAATTTAAAAAAAATATTATTCTTGAGGAAGTAAATCCGCAATTCGCTCCGATTATCACCATAACCGCACCCTGGACACTTGGAATGGCGAACAGGAGATAAGAAAAAGCTGACTGCGATAAAAGCCTTACTCGCGCATTTCACTAAAGAAACGTTTATCTTATTTGGAAATTGTGCATGCTAATGTTACATTGTAACTTAAGATATTGTTGGCACTGGACGAATGGTTCATGTTTCTGAAATTAATTTAGATGAATTTTATACCAATTTTGGTTCGCATTTGTTTCTAAGCGTTATTGCTTGGCACACGTTGGATTTGCTGAAAGTTATCAACCTTCCTCATTTTTTATTTTTTTGTGGTCTTCTTCAACCAAGATCATCAATTGTACGTATGGCCAAACCAAGTTTCCACAAGCTTGTTTTTTTGCATCAGGCTTATTTACGAAAATTTGATTTTAATTTCGTTGTTAATTTTATTTTGATGTTTTTCTTACGTTTGATGGGTCGACGTTTGGTTGCTATCTCGCCTGATGGTAAGCGAAGATGCGGCCTATGATGGCACACTGCCCATAAGCAACCTATTCACTTGGGTTTTTAAGACATGTGCTACCTTTGATTTTCTTTAAATACATTAGGTATATATTTACGTTATATCGTTTACCAAACTGTCCATACAACGTAATGCACTCCACATTTGAAATGCATAAACCATTTGAATTATTCAAATAATATTTTAATTATTCAAATAACGTCTCAATAACAGCGGAACGAGGAAACTATCAGCCATTAACAACATTTCACTTCAATCTAACAAATTGTTGATCTGTGCAACATGTTTATTCAATACATTAGATTTATGAGAGACTGTACGAATAAAACCCTTCTCTATGTGAGAAGAGGTTTTGGTCAGCAGTGGCCACTTATAGGCTGATGATGATGATAATGATGATGACGATGATACGAATAAAAAGAGCAGAAACAAGTAGTAGAATTTAGAATATGACATTTGCTGGAATGAAGAATCATAGTGTTATTACTATGATTCTACTACTATCATATATGTATCATTGATGATACTTATTGAACCTTTTCAACAGACATAGCATATATATCGGTAAACAACAACAAGAAAAATGATACGATAATGTAAAAAACTCTAATGTGTCACATACATACATAATTTCACGCTTGTTTCCCATGGGGGTAGGTAGAGACAATGGACAGCCAATCGTTACGACTCTTACATCTGTCGCTTCATTAAATCTGTCAGATATTTACTAAATAACAACCTTTGAACAAACAGACATAGCATAATTGCCACACAAAATTAAGTAGCACTTATACTGAGCAAACATAAGCCAGATACAAACTAAAATATGAAATTAGAATTACACAAGTGCACAACTGATTAACAAAACAATAGAGCTAATATTTTACCCAGCTGCATGCACGCCAGTGTACTGACGAAAGCACTTATTTGCAATCATTTGCATGAGGAAACTAGATGCAGTGGAGTGCATGCTTAGATAGCGCAGACTAGGGGTGGCCCCGTTGTGGTCCTATACCTTCCTTAAGACCGTGTTGCTACATTACACTTTCTAGATTAGGGTGTTTAATTTCAAATGCTGTTGAGCTAGTAATTATGAAGGTAGAGGTAGGTAAAGTTGAATTTTTTGAACTTGAAACCTGATTTTTTTCTGTTGTCCTAGTATAGTTCTAAGTCAACACTTATATTGACTACCATGTATACAGATTTCCAATATAGGAAAGAAATAAAACGTCCTTAAATACTTAATTTACAAATATGTACTGAAAATTAAACAGTTGTTAAGATAATTCATAACGATAAAGCACACGAAACGACAACACAGTGGTGTTGCAGAAATCAATGCCTTACGGAAATATTGACTCAGTATCTACAATGATCAACATTAAATTCGTATAATCTTAATGTGATCTATGGTTTCACTAAGTGCTGCAGATGTCAAACGACTGTCAACCCCCATAAGTTAATAAACTGTCAAGGAAATTACCGAGCAATAGTCGAGGATATTAGCAATTGGTTCCAACCAATAGCAACTGCCATTTAACTCCAAATATTATTTGGAAGGATGCCGATAACAATCAAACAATGGCTTCAATGGCTAATCTAAAATATCTGAAGTGCAAATGTGATACCACCAATAAATTTGTTGAACACAAACACGATTGCGCGATTCAGTCGTTGATTTAAATACAATTCGATTCGAGTATTGCAATATCGATCAAGCCCGTAAATTCTATACTCGTACACACATTAAAATCGGTAGCAGCAGCGGTGTCGACATCATAACATTATTTATTGTTTCGTTTTATCTCGGGAACATAACGCGCCATACGCGGCCGGGGTTACCGCTGAAACAATAGACAGACGAAAGCCGAGCCGGACAACCGGGCCGAGGTACCGTTGCAACCAAAAGTCTCGATATAAAATCGAAATTGTAAATACGATGGGTCAACGAGATACGATCTTCTTTACCACTGTACGCCGAGAGAAAGGCTCACTAAAAACACGAGTGCGAAGTTCAATTTATTACCCCTCGGAAGTGGGAACCAGGACGGACGGAGCAAATAAAATCTGCTCGTAAATCAATGCCTACTTAAAACTTTAATACTTCCTACAATTATAGTGAGCCGAATTATAATGAAAGGCTCCATGATGTTCGTCAAATCATTACCAGTAATGAATATGAATCGAGCGGTGCATTAATGACTCCCGATCATTACAGCTAAACGCCCACTCGTGTCAGTGTCAGTAGCCAAGGAAATGATATAACTGCTATTAAAGGTCCGTTCGATACTTCGATAGTAATTTCCTTCTTATCGTATGTTAAAATACAGTTTTTGCATACGCTGCGACCGTCGTTAGATAATGTAGCCATAGAGTAAATTACAACAGCTTCCACTCCCACGTGCGGGTAAACATTTCCTTTATCGGCTCAGTTCACCACGAATCATGCATCGGTACCGCAGGGCACTGTCTTTACAAGCTCTACGTGTACTTATAGACACGATCATTGATTCCGCCGAGATTTATGCACAGTTTAGGGCGACGTATTAAAAGATATAAAGATATGCACAAGATTACGATCGTGATCGACTGCAAAATCAATACAACGAAGGGATCGTGCACAAAGTGGGCGTTTAACCTCTGACCGAGGGCGTAGGCCGCGCGGGCGCACACGGCGCGTCAAACAATCCATCATGGCCGCTATCTGTGGCAAATTAACCCACTAAAGATGCCACCGACACTAACCGGCCAATATCTATGACACCTGACAGCGAGCACCTGATACTACGCCAGAGGTCGGACACTCCGGTCGGGTGGTGAGCCCTACTACCCGCGTGTGACGTGTACAAATCGCCCCAACACCAAGTACGTCACGGTTTCCAATTTACTTTCTTCCGCGAGTAGAATGGCGCTGACCCCATAGACCAGAGGAATCGTGAAATCGATATCATGGGAAAAGCGTTATTTGCATGCTGATGAACATTGCGTGTTGCACAAACGTACAACATAGTAATTTGATTGAATGATTACAACTTTCAATCAGTTTGCGAAGCGAGTCTGTACAACTATAAAATCCATAGATTAAGATCTCAACGATGTTGTAACGGAATTATTTATAAAGGGATAACGTTAATCTGGTAGTGTTTGCAATCTAAGAAGGTAAAAGTCACCCTTCGACTGCTGGCTACTGGTTAATGAAGCGAATAGTGACAGGCGGACCGGGGCGACACTTACTGTCAGTCAAGATGACGCCTCGATCGCGGCGTCGATATGAAACGAGTTTATATCATCGGCAAACGTCAATTACGCGCGTAAACAATTACGCAAGCGTAACACAAGTGGAACAAGCGCGGAGCGGGAATCGTGAATGAAATCGAATGATACGGCCAATTAAGTCGCGTTTTAAGTTATTTTCAAAATAAATATTGTATTGCCGCATTTATCAACAGCCATTCGTTCCAGTTTAAAGTTAACTACTTTAATGACTTTGATTTAAATAGACGTTTAACTTAAGTATTACATAGCGTCTCTATTAAAATAATCTACTTGCATACGACTCAATTAGAAAAAGTTAACTTACTTTGAATGAATATTCATATTCAAGTCGGATGAAAATGTCCTAACATTGACAGGGTAATCAATCAACTACAGGAAATGTATTAATCCGTACCTCCATCAATACAAGACAGTGCAAGTTGCGAAATTGACCACACTGGGTGCTGTTGACAAGCAATAACATTTGGCAACACAAAAAGAGAAATAGTAAAAGCAACCCATAGCGTAAAGACTCTTACATGTAGTTGAACAAGAAAATTACCCCTTCACTAGTATAATAGAAAAGGATAAACAAAACAAGTAAACGACATAAAACCAGGACACGCCATACGATAACAGAATTTTCTACGGCCGTCAGTCTGACAGAATAATTCTTAGGATGCGTACACAACTACGGAGATCCGCGCAATCTACGCATATTCCGTGCAGGCATGCAGACATGGCCTTCTTTGGCACGACTTGCGAGATGGGGAACCTGAATCTATCTAACAGGCGCATAGCTATTCTACTCACACCCTTATGCACAAATGAATGGTTTTGCAACATTGTGCTCGCCAGCTGTTCAGTGGCATTTCACGGTACATTAGTTTCCCTTGCTGCAAATAGAAATATTAGTAATGAAATCTCGGTGGTCTCGACAAAGAAATCAGGGAGCCCACACAAATGTCAGACGAAGAATAAACTTCATTTCACTTTTGTAACTACACCCACTAATGTCGATGCAATAAATTCGATTAGTGATACGAAATAACAACACAAATTGAAAGGCATGGATTAAATTCAAATCTTATACCTAAGCTCAGCATCGCTAAAACTTAACCCATATTTTTTGGCCCGCTTCAAGAAGCAGGTCAAATTACCAACAAAAAAGATCCGTATGAATTAAAAAGTTAACGAAATACTAAGAAATAAAGGCTATATTATATCTAAAGAGGCAGACTGTCAGTATGAGAGGCGACGAGCCAATGATTTCAACTGATAGGCGTATCAATGGAGCTTCACGCTTGTAATCTTGACTGACGTGAACTTTCAACATAATTAATATTGTTCCGATGCCATTTATATTTGCTGACCTAGGATTGCAGAAACGGTTCATCTCTTCTTAGTATTTGGGTTTATAAGATTGCTTTCGAAACTTTTGAAGTGTTTTGACGTGGATGGGCGTAACAATAGGATGGATCTGTGACTATAGGATTAATGTAAGTAATGTCTAAGCAAATTAAAGAAGTATGACCAAATCTTTTCGAAAGACTTTCATCTCATGATTAAAGACAATTTAAACAAAAATACAGGTTTAACTCGTCCATAATGAATGAGCTCATAATTAAGTACAATATGATACGAGTAGGTGCTGTCCAGACGCCACATATAATTAGCAACAATGTCGTTGATGGGCCAATGAGAGCGACAATTACGGTATTTAGCCGGAGGATACAATACCAGTTCATGTATATGGACTAATGACCACAGAAGACAACAACAAGGTGAGAATAGCCACTGTAGTCATGTTATTCATTATTTCCATTTCCGAAATGCTTAATTTTTTTGCGTTCATTTTGGAAATGCTTTTATTAATTTCCTGTTAATTACAGTTGTACATTATAGTCAAGATATTGGCAACACAAATGTATTTTACGTAGAGGATGAGCGAAATTGTGAGCGTTTCTTTAATTTTAATTTTTTACCACAAGCCGGTGGGGTTTTTGGCAGATGTATCAGTAGGATCAGGAAGGTTTGAAAGAATCATTAACTTTTTTGATATAATTCAGGAATTCTCGTGATTAAAACTATTATTTTCGTACCCAGAACACTTGCAAACAAATACTATGGAACTGTTAAGTCCAAACAAGTCTCCACGATCGACAGCTTGAGTAATGCCGTTAGTATCGATTTAAGGACGTATTAGCTTTTATAGGAAGACAGAGCAGCTCCGTGACTCGATGGAGATTGATCGGATCTCTGGATCATGTCGTTACTACGTTGATAGATTTTCAACCTTATAATCGAGAGACAGAGTCCAAAATCTGTTATAGGTTTTGTATAGTTTGGGGTATCTTGATGTGCTGTTGTTTGCACTTTATAAGTCGGTATTGGCCTTATCAGGTGGTTACAGCGTTGGTCAATCATCTGAGTTGATATATATTGTTCGGTTGTGTTTCACAACAGTTGGACTGCATCTTTTAAATTATTTTGACGTTAATATCTGGTGACAGTTTTGGAAGCGATGGGAAATAAAACCAGGTTTTGTTATATGTAAAGAGACTTGGAATTACCCATTTCTCTGCTGCGCTGACGATTTTTCAAATTGTTATTCATGTTTGGATTTTAGCAAAATCAGTATGATTATCATGTACAGACTTAGAAATGTATTTTCGTTATTGGCTGACTTTAGGTCGTAATCGAGTCACCTATAAAAACTAGTTCACGTCCCAAATAGTAATAACACAAAACAGGTCGCAACAAAATCTAGTCCAAAAACAGTAAACAGCAACCTTCTCCATTATCATCAAAATCTTTACATGTCAACATTCTAATTTACCTGTCGTTCCATTTTCTGTAAACTTATCGTGACTGTGGCTTCCAGCTCGCCGCGGGCACAAATCTTAATAGATTTCTTCATTATTGGTCTACGAACATCGATATGCATTGGAGATACTGAGCGCAGTAAATTATGCTCCGAGTCCCCCTCGGCTAATTGTGACGCCAGATCACTATCGATGTATCGATAACCGTTTTTGATCTCGATTCCTCAATCGATTGTCCTTAAAATTTAATTATTACTAGGTCAAATTCCAGTGTACTTTTTCTTTCGTGCATTTGTTTAATTAAGTTGTGTTTATTAAAATGGTATCGGGATTTTTTTTTATGGAATAAGCCGATAAATGAGCAGACGGATCACCTGATGGTAAGCAGTCGCCCATGGACACTTGAAACACCAGAGGCGTTACAAGTGCATTGCCGGCCTTCTGGGGGTTAGGAATTTAAGGGTTGTTGGGGAATCGGGGATTGGGAAGGGATGTAATTGGGCCTCCGGTAACCTCACACATAGCGAAACACAAGGCAAGCGTTGTTTTACGTTAGTTTTCTATGAGCCTGTTACTGCACACTTTAGGTCGTATAAAGTGAAACTAAGTTAAGTAAACGATTTTACAATTTTCTGAGTATAGGGCCTTAGAAAGTAAGCAATATTTCATGGATCCTATAAATGAATGGTCTGTTATAGGTCACTAGAGAGAGCGTATCAGTTCGTTACACTGAGGAGTTAGTGAAAATGTCATAAATCATAAGCTCGGATGCGCTCTGATTGCAAAAGTAACAATAATTCAAGTTTGTAGAACACGACGGAGCTTTCACACGCAATTTTAATGTTAGCTTTTATGTATAAATCCTTTAGAATGTTTATTAAAGTTTCAATATTCATTACGGAGAGGTCTTAGAGTGCAGCTGCCTCTGGCATGCTTTGATTTACTTCTGTTAATGTTAGATGGTGAATCCTTATATTCTGATAGTGTTTTCGTATTAAAAGGGTAAGCTTTTTATTTCTTGTATCGGTTAGTTAAATTATATGAAAGATTAGTTTTCTATCATGGTAGGATGCGTGAGGTAGACTATTTTCACGGCAGTAACTCATTCTTATAACCCCTCGACTAATTCATATCGTGTGTTCACAATCGAAAGAAACATAAATAATAATTCACGATCAGAAAACAACAAACAAAAATCAATCCAATTAACTTTCACCAACTTATGAACTCTTACTTACTATATGTATTTCCGATCACATTTCGATATTTTTGCATAATTCAGACTCTCGAACAAAAAATCCGACTTTCATCTCAATAAAATCTCTGGAGCCACGATTTATATTGAAAACTGGTATTGTATGTAAAGACATGATCGGTATCGGTAAAAAAATCAATGTTCCGATCGATTATGTGCGGCATAATAGTCGAATATTGTTATTATTAAAGCTTCGTCCTTCGGTCAGTGGCTACTCAGCAATGATTGATGGTCCGACCATCTGTTCCGTTGGGTATAATGATGCTTAATTTGATAAGAAAATACGTGTGCGTAATTTTAATGTAAATTGGTGGTTTATGGATGATAAATGATTCGTTGCTAATGTCAGTGAGCCTGTTGACACTTAGGTAAGGCTGTTTGTAGGAGCAGTGGAGGAAATTATTGTCAATATTGATTAGATACAGTACCCTTAGTACGAGTTTGCTTTACGTTTAAAGTAATCGAAACGAGAGCGCGTTTGGTGCTCTGATTGGTTGGTTTATTGCAGCCGGCCAATAAGAACCCCGAAAGCGCTCTCATTTGTTCGAACTTCATCATCATTCGTAATTAGAATCTCTAAAGGAGAGAGGAGCTTAGCTGTGTTCCTAAGAACTAGACTGATTGTCAGCTAGACGAAGCTTCCACACAGGTATTTGCCCTAAAATCTACTGAAATATCTCGTATTACATTCTACAGTTAAATAGCTCTTACAATAAGACCACCATGTTTAAGCTTGACATGCAACAACAATTCGAATTACCAAAAACAAAACAAAAATTCGTCACAGCCATTGATCTCCAATTTAGCTTATCAATAATCTGGTAAGTATCAGAGTCAAGTGGGTATCAGGTTTAAAAATAATTGAATACATCACACGTGCCGTTGGTTATTGAGGAAGTTAATTATAACTCCTCATGGAAAGCTAGCATAAACTGACCGTCGTATCTGTGGAAAGATCATACAAAGCGGGACCATGGTAAACTGGTTTTAAATATCTTGATGTGAAGCCGTGTACCGGAAGACATTATCATCATGAAGCTACTGCTCATCTTCAATCTTTATCTATCCTATAATTGAACTTCAAAAACCACACTTGTGCCTGATGATATAAGGATGGTTATTGAAAATTGGGAAGTGTTCCCTTGTAATATAAGGAGATTTGAATTGATTGCAAGTGAAATTAGAAAAGATTATTTAACGATTGCCTAAATGGTGCACTAGTGAAGTTCAACTGGTACCCAAAAGATACCTGAAGAAAGAGGGTTTTATCTCCGAGTCTTTTTTGATTAGTTATTCTGTCAAGCCCCATTTTATATTAGGGATCTAGCGAGCAAACTTTAGAGAAAACACAAACATGAAAACTTTATACAAACTACGAAACATTCCAAAACAAAACTTAAACTCAAAAGTACAATTCACAAACTATCTCAGACTTTCAAATCTTTAGCACTTAACGTCAATTATAATGTAAAACACAGACCATTTATTACTAGAGTTACATTACATAAGAAAGCAAATCATCACCTCGAATATAACAGATGTTTAGATAACTGAGGTACAACTGAGATGGTAATGATGTTGTTAGTAATCTGCGATTAGATTCGGTCAGGCCAAGTGGGCGTCACGACCGTTTATGGCACAATGCGAATGGACGCTCAAAACTGTATAAGCAGAATACTTTGTGTAATGATGATAATAGTATTGATGTTATGCTATTGTAAGTAAAAGGATTGGTTTGGATGCAGATCTTCTTTTCCTTGTTTAAAGCCATTTGGAGTCAACGGTATTCGTTTTTCCAATTGTATTGTATCATTTCATTATAGTCTCTTTTGTGTCTGCTATAGCGATTCATTCAATTATATTTTCTCCGTTTGACCTGTACCCTTCTATCCCTTGAGACCCTCAAAACCTTCAGGTCCGAAGGCCTATATTCAGCATTAGAGTGTTGATGATGACTCTTTAAGATTTCATTTGGTCGACATCATAGTCAAAGAAGTTCAGAAAGGACTTAGTCAATTGGGTGTCTCGGGATTTCTCGCCTACCAGTCGTGTCATCCACCACCAGATTAAGCTAGTTATCCAATATTGTATAAGCACAAAACATTGCATAATACTAATGATAGTGTAGAACGTAAACATAATAACAGCGTACCGTTGATTTTTTCTTCTGACACCTAATTCGCTGCGTCAGGAAGTGTGAACCGAATAATTATTTTAAATTAGTCAGCTGTCAGTTTTACATGTATAATTTGGCTCAAGCAATTTTAAGAAGTAAATATTATGGTGAAAGTCATATTTGGACCATAAAATTAACTGCGTTTAACTGTAAACATGTCAGCGAAAATGACTGTGGGATAGGATTTTAAGGAAGATCTCGTGCAGGACAAAGCACTAATGGAATTTTGGACTTCTACATTCTAACTGATCATGCTGCATGTCCAGGATTGTGTTGAACTCCACATAAAGTACACACGATTACAAAAAATATACATAAATCACCAGAACTTTCTCCTTCAACATAATAACAGATAGAGTCCTTATAAACAAGGAAACCGCAAAAATTGTCACTGTTTTTTCCTTTTCCTCAATCAAGTATTTCCGAAGTATTTAACCCTAAGTACATAATTACATATTATAATTATGAAATACTTCCGTTTGTATAACTACCAATAGACGTTGATCAAATAATAATCACCTTGAATCCGATTCGTGGTCAATTTGTATCCATATTGAGAAAATTAACCAGACCACTGAACTGATGACTCGATTTTTTCTGAGATTAAAAAATGTGCTTCAGACTCAATGGAGCCGTCATAATTTGGGCAGACGCAATTGAGCATTGAACCAGAATAAATCGTAACATAACGTAATAATAAAAAACATGATGATGTTTTTTCTTGAAGGGTGACGGAGAAGTGCAACCGATCACAATTTTCGCTGATTTTTCTGTTAGTCCTAGATTATGGAAGTCATAACTATATTATAGTTTAGATTTTACAGTTGCAAACTAACCCAGGCTGTTATCGCTAGGTCAATAGCCCAACCGAATTATTTAACATTTCTACTTTGCCCGTTCTTTTTTAACACATCTAGAACCAAGTCAATTATTCAACCTTTCGTATCAGAAATCATCTCTGTATTGAACTATCCACATCTTCGCAACCAATGAGGTCATTTTTATACAATTGGAGTATCAGACCACAATACCCAAAGACCGTACGCCCCCAATAAAATTATGCAAGCCGATCGCATAGCCCCGATAATTCGATTCTGATCTAACGTCCGATTTCTAATTCGATTGTGATTGCGTTCCGATTGTACCGATTGTGGTCCAAAATGGGTTTGACAGTTCATAAATACGGGTACCGTTCGTAATTTGGTCACAATGGCCGGAGGGTGGACCCGATAGTTTTCGTTTTTGTTACAGCGACATAATTATCTGTTATATAAAATCGAGCGGGCATTTAATTGTGTTTCGAGATTAAAAATAAAACGTGTTATTAAAGAACTAAAGTCGTAATTCGTAATCAATTGACTGGTCTCTTAGTCTTTGTCTGAGTTGCATAGGTGATAATTAGTTTCAATCACCGGTTGTGATGTAAGATATCCTTTTGTGGGTGGGTGTTGGTAGACTAAACATATGTAACACTTCATATTGAGATAACAGTATTTGTCTTTGTAACTGTCTCACGCCTTTGTCTAGAGCATATTATAATGCACAAGTGTCATGTTTTAAGCGCCCCAATCATTTCGGTCATGGTGACTAGTTTGTCTAACTAGACTAACCCACTACGCAGGATATTACAGTGCACACGTGTGCGCCAAAACAGATTCACTCTCTGTTTACTCACTCGGATAATGTCATGCACAGGAGCAACGGCATTACGCTCTTTTCGAGGCACGGGGGTGTATCACACCGCCGAACTTTCTGATTCTGGGTTAATAATGGTCACTTTACAGAAAGCTAGAAAATGCCATTATCGCCACCGGCGCGGGAATGCACAGCAGCTGGTCACTCAACCACTGCACCAACCGTAAATACTTGAGATTTAAATGACCGAATAGTTTCTACAGTTCTTTGTCAATCCTTAATAGTAAAGTTTCACCACCAGGGTTGGAAGTAATATATCAAAAAGCCGAACATTGTCGATCACTGCCGAACACTCCCGATCAGAGTTCGTGAGGTCGCCGTTCCTCGGCGCGTGTTCCTGTCAAATGTGACGTACTGCGCGGACGCATCTCACACCGTGTCCTTTCACTAATATTGCACAATACAATGAAGGCACGAATTAAATAATGTGAAGTGTAATGGGCGCCCGAAGACAATGGAAATTGGAACTCATTTGATGTCGGTGTTGTATAGTTTGAGTTAAGATTTTGATTGATGCTTGAAGCTTTAATTAAATTTGTGTTTTTTAGTCTTTGGTTGTGCAAAGCTTTGCTTAATTGTACTGTGACTGCACGGTTGGTGTGGTGGCTAGGCGAATTCGATTCCCGCACGGAGGAACTATTTGTGGGATGAATAAATTATTGTTTCGGGTCTAGGTGTCATGTGTATGTGAACTTGTATGTTTTATAAACGCTTCCACGACACAGGAAAAACTCCTAACGTGTCCGAACTTTTAAAAACATACTTAGGTAGCTACTTCATGAATGACTATTATAGCTTTGTTAATATAAAATGCCAAAGTTTTAAAGCCTATATGTATTCCAAGTTTTCTTCTAATCAGAATAGATACATGCAACTTACAAGAAAGCAATCTCTAATGAGTACCAGTAACCGTGTTAATCGTTTCATTTAAAGCCAGGTTGTCGCAGTAAATCTAATGATATTATTTATTTATCACATATTTACGTGCTAAAGATAGTTGTCAATGTAATTACAGCTTTATTTATATGTAACTTAGCGCTCATTTGGGTCAGCATGTCCCATAAATTATGTCACCGGGTTATTATGAAGAAAACTGGAGGATATGAGCTGTCTTAGAGTAGTGTTTCTTATATCTTATAGTGCTAAGTATAAATGGAATCGTAATAATTTATTAATTCAAAAAAATCCTTTTTTTCTTCTGTCAGCGGCTTCGCTCGCGTTCCCGTGGTATAAAAAGTAGCCTATGTGTTATTCTAGACCATAATCTAACCCTGTTCTAAATTTCATTCCGATCCCTTCAATCGTTTTGACATGATTGAGTAACAAAATTTACACAGAAACTCACAAACTTTAACAAGATATTTTTATGAAATATTTTGGTACTTTTAATTTCGTTTCTACTTTTTTAAATTTCTTTAAGATAAGTGAAGCTACGGAAGATTTCGTTTTATTAAAGAAAAACAGATAATTGTCAACCATTATGGGATGACAAAAACACGTCGGTTACAACACACACATTGAATTAACTTTGTGGGCGTTCCATGTACAAGGATTTATCTCCCAGCCTGCAATCTGCAATATATCTATTACGCGTAATTTGTAAACATTAGGCGGAAATCAAGAAATTAATCGGATTGGATTAAACCGTTTCTAATTAATTAAAATTGAACTCCCATAATAGTTGGTGTAATCAGGAACTTTTGGATTAGTGGTTTAGAAAGCTAGCTTGCAAGCGAATGGTACGAAACATTGTAACTGGGAAATTACAGTTTTGTTGCTAATATCTTTGATTAGGATTAGAAAATTGAGGGAAGAATATTGAACGAACGAAGTTTCGTCAAATAATTGGTAGGTGCTTATAAATTTAGTCTAAGGAATGTTTGACTTTTTTTTGAGGGGGAACGGTCATCTAATTACGTCTCCCACCTTGGGTGAGGCTATCCATAGCACACATCTTTCACTCCACCAGTGCTAAGCTATTGTGTACCAATGAGTATGATCGGTGGAAGCTAAAAGCATCCACAGGAACGTAGTATACCACATTTCTGGTAGAAATGCACACTTAGTATGTATGAGTGATCGTACAATAAATAAATAAATAAACAGTCACTTATAAAAACCAACAATGTATCAATCTTAACCTTCAACAACTGACATAAATTACAATACTCATTACCTTACAAAATAAATATTTTTCTACATAAGTAAACAATAGGGCTTGTATGACAGAGTTGCACTGCTCACATAAAGGGTGACTGTTATAGGGTCAATGATATGACATGACATATGACAAACTGACATTTGAAATGTATGACAGTGACACTGTTGTAACATTGAACTTCAATCTGTAGTAATGTGGGTCAATTTCGGTAGCATTCTAGAGCGTGGATAATGTTAAAATGCAATTTAATTGGGGTAATGCAATTTTAAGTAGCATACATTCGTCATCAGTCTGTTCTCGTCCACTGCTGGATATATGCCTCTCCAATGGCACGCCACTGAACTTGATTTTCAGCTCTACGCATCCAACCTGCAGGGCTGCGGACGGCGAGTAAGGGTAGCTCGACGTCTGCCGTCCAGAACCGGACTCGTGCGTACGCCTTAAAGAGCAATCCCATCAAAAACATCCTGTAAAAACCCAAGTCTCGCAGCTCAGTCTTTCTACCGTCAAAAGTTGTGAGATCCATGTAATACCAAGTCGGTTAATCTATTTAGTGTCTACTTGAAGGACCTTCTGTCTTAAGTTATTACATAAGTTATTATCATGCCAATATTAAAAATATTTAACGTTTTAAACAAATAGATCGACTTGGACATCGCTTGATTTGATTATTAGTATGTATCACACTACACAGCACGACGGGCCAGCGACCAACAGGAACGAGAGTTTCAATCGCGTGAGGCGCGAGAGACTAAAGAATCTAATATAATATTGTAATATTCATTTTGTTTTCATGCGATGTCCAAGTCGATCTATTTGTTTAAAACGTTAAATATTTTTAATATTGGCATGATAATAACTTATGTAATAACTTAAGACAGAAGGTCCTTCAAGTAGACACTAAATAGATTAACCGACTTGGTATTACATGGATCTCACAACTTTTGACGGTAGAAAGACTGAGCTGCGAGACTTGGGTTTTTTACAGGATGTTTTTGATGGGATCTCACTTCTTTTTGTAGAGCCTTTATTTTTGATAATCTACAGTCAACGAATTTTGTTAAAGGTCTTATATATTTTCAAATATGTAGTCTTCCTCTTTTTCTTTTCCGGTACTACTTCTTGAAGCCACATATTTCTCAAAGTCCCTGTCTCTATGGGCTTTTCTCGGAGGCTTTGATTCTCATTTTTGACAAGTCTGGACGGTAAATACTTTTTAATCTGTTGTAAAAATTGAGATTCCTGCGTTTAATACTTCCAATTTAACAGATGTAAACCGCAATTGTAACTCTCGAAAGTGCCATAAGATCATGTGTTTTTCATTACGTCGACCATTTTACAAGTAATAATGTTATTCAGTTTCATGGGCTAAACACACCCTTACCCACCCTATACCCCCTCCCTTGCCTCATATGGTAGGTACATCTACACCTATTAAATTTATAACCACCAAAACCAACTGCATAAATAACTTTGTAATCCCATACGGGATTACACAATCGTATCGAGTATTTGGAAAACTGGACCGAAATTACAATATTTAAGTTTTCCCATAATCTAAACTCGATTCCAAATATCGCTTCTAAGTCGTGTTAGAAGTGCCTTGGACTTTTGATGATCGGTGAGTCAGATGAGTGACAAGAATTTAGAAACTTTAACAAGTTGTCATTTTAAACTACTGGTTCAATTGACTGAAATTTTAAATATTCCGTGTTTAACAATGCCGGATTAGCTACTGAAGATTCAGGTTTCTTGCTTTATCCACAACCGTTATAGGGGGTCGAAAAAGAATTGCTTCGAGAAAAGGATGGTACGGCCGTGCCGCTTTTTTTTGCTCGAATGCCGTGCCCCCAGATCATACTAACACAGATGGGGCCCAGCAGTTGCAGCAGGTCCCAAAGCTGCGGAATACCTAACGGGTTACCGAGCTCCTGCACGAAAAGCAAGAGTAGGAATTTGGTGATTTTTAGTCAGTAAGAGTCTGACACTCGTCTCGCCTAAAGCGAGATAAGTCATTTGATTTATTCTCCTCAAAAAAAAGTTAAGTATAATACGGTATAACATTACATGTGGATGCCATAAATAACTCCTAAAATTAATTACATAGTTACGTGCAATAATGTTGTAGAATGTAAATAATAATATACAGCTACGTTAAACGGATATACAAATTAGAAAGGGAACACATATAAAGTATATTTATGACAGTCATAAAAATTAAAATCAAGTGCTAATTTGTAACAAGACCGCAATCAAAGGATATGATCACATATTATCTATGCAACTCATTTACACTTTAAATAATAACTCGAAAACTTAAACGACGATTACACAATCGTATCGAGTAAATTGATCGATTACAATCGAATAATCTGACATCGAGTATCGATAATCGTGTTTATTTTGTATCGATGACAGATACAAGAATATTGTGGACTTTCCTTTTGTGTTTTAATGTTTAAAGGATGCTACGTGATTGATGTATGAATGTAGGTGTAAACTATAAGTAGATGTAGATATTGATGAAGATGAATTTGTTTGTTTGTCATACGAAATCTGTAGAACTATGTAAGTACTGACATTAAAAACACATTTGCCTCTACTAACACTCTGGTTACTTTCGTAATATTTTATTAATTCAATGTCTAAATTGCATATAATTGACAAATTAGTAGAAGTTCTTTATTATCACACATTGGATGTGTAAGTTTGTTTGTTTGGATATTTGAATGTTTGTCTGTCAAACGCTGAAACTACTGAACGGTTATCATAAATTTGTAGCTGTTTTAGGTGATAGGATTTTTTTATCCAGGGAATCTGAGCGAAACGGCTGACAGAATCTAGTCAGCAATAACTAATCATGCATTAACAACCACCTCCCCGATAGAGTTTGGTATTCTTCAAAGTCTTTATCAGAAAACGTTACTGCCCGATCTTAGTCAACTGCGTAGTCCCTTGGTCGCCTCTTATGACACTTGCGGAAGGGTTGGTGACAGAAGTATACGAATCTATCATCAGCACACGTAATGACGCATATACCTGGCGAAAACCGTACTTACTGTCTGTCTGTGTGTAGCTCTGCAAATAGATCCAAGTGTTGTGTAGGACGATTCTATTTGTGGTTCCCTTGAACCAAATGCCAGACAAATATGCATTGGTTCAGAAAAAATGACAAATTGTTGGGCTTTCGCCAGGCGCCTGGTAACTAACCTGTTTCCTTCAATTGTCTTTCTTAATTAGTTCGCTGTGAGATACTCCTAGATATATCTGTTAATAATAGAGTGACTGTTATTACTCACTGATTTACTAGTTGCTATTTACTAAATTCAAAGATTTTACTACGTTACGTTTTCGTCGTCCGTGATAAGAATACAATTTTTCAACAGGACATTCATTAAGTAATTATTAAATGTCTCTGAGTGCGTCAGTTACACGCGTGCAGTAACTATAGGACCGGAACCAAAGAAAGACAATTTAGTAAAAAAACTCCATATCCACTTTAAAATTCCATTTTAACTATTAAACTGAGAAGTACAAAAATATTTCAAAACATAAACACGTATCATTACTACAGGTACAATACAAACTACTTTCATTAACATTTATAACATTAGCATATCAAAGAAGTTTTCACTCGCGCATCCATATGGCGCATGGGCTGCGCATGGGCATTGTGTGTGAGACAAGACGTAGCGTAAAGGAAATATTTGCATAATCATTGTAATGTATGTGTGTATAGGTTAAAGATTCATTGCCGGGTGTTCGTTTCCAATGTTGCAGACGACACGTCATTTAATTAACATTTTTGGTGAAGATTTGAAATTAGGTACTAGTTTTATTTAATTAAAATAGATAAAACATATGATTCTTAAAATAAATACTAAGTGTTGTTAATTTGTTATTAAATAATAAAATCTATTTTTTTACCTGGACCCGCATAACTACAAACTTTTAGAAGCACCAAAACAAATAATTGTTAAATAAAAAATAATAATATGAATGACATATTATTAAACAATGTCAAAAGTCGATCACTTAGGAGTATCCATGTCAAACCATGTAATCTTTAGTAATAAGGTTGAAAATCCAATACAGTTCAAATCGATAAAACATAGCGACCTATTTTTCATATTATCTATAGTGAGACTGTAGTAGTCGACCCATCATCTCGACCTGATACTAGATCCGAGCTGTCACTTGCAACCCTCTGCCCTGCGCTTTAGGAGGCTGAAGATAATAAAATTTTGATCTTTGATGTTTTGTGCGCTCTAAAATACTTAAATTCAGATTATTTTTAAACCCTACTAAGATTGAGGTCGAAATAATATTAAGTAATATTTAATAAATGCCACCTGACAGAAACAGGACACAGACAAAATTATTTTATATATGTACATAATATTATTATTTTCGTTATACATTTCGTAAATAAAGTTTTACGTAGTACGTTCTGGCTTAGCTAGCGTAGCTGTAACCAACCATATCTATTTAATCTTTTTTTTTATGACAATTGTAATTTTTTTTTTATATTGAGCACAAACTCTAAACGCAACCTTACATTATGACAACTTTTCAAACCTGTATCACAACTAAGCCAAGTAAATAACAATAGTTTGACGTGACGTGCGGACAATGGGCGCGCGCGCACCCAGCTGTCAATCTTTCGCGCGCCGGCGCACGGCGTGGGCGCAGATTGAACGTTGACATTGGAAAGTGGTCGCGTAAACATTTTAGAGGTTACTCTTAACTTTATTAGGTGACTGTTTGTGGTTTAATTGTGTAGTATTTGTAATGATAGGTGTTAAGTGTGTCATAACAATTTGACGTAATAATAAATACTTTTAAAGATTAAAGGACAGTCGTGGATCAGTTATTTATCAGTGAAAAAGCTTATCGTGTATAAAAAAGTAAATACTGTAACGACACCGTAAATATACATAGTTTCTTAATGGAAAGTAAATTATTTCATTGAAACGTCGTAATTTGTAATTATAAGTTTGACATTGCGAACCCGCATTGAGCAAGTGTGGTGATTAATGCTCAAACCTTCTCCGTGACAGAAGAGGCCTTTGGTTAGCAGTGGCCGCTTATAGGCTGATGATGACGATGAAGCACGTTTTTTTCTTCATTAGTAGTCATTTCATAAAATTATGTACGGAGCAATATGAAACCCATACATAAAAAGACTTATTCAATGTAATTGTTGAGTATCTAGACATTTAAAATACTTAGTAAATTAAAACTGAAAATGTCAGAAAGAACTTAAGCACTGTACTGAAACCCGATAAGGTTTATTGACTCGGCGACTCTTGACTGTTTTTTAAAGTTGACTTTATCCGGGCAGTAGCCGGTAATCCTCGGATCCTGTTACCCTTCCATATTGGATTTCACGTATAACATGAAAAAGTAAAAAGGAATTTAAATGGTTAAGAAAGTTGTTGTACAAGTGTCTCCAGGAAATATTACAATGTATTAAAGATATAGTAGTTTTTGTATAGTTTTATTGGTTACGATGACAGTTTGATGACTTATATTTCTCATTTTTAAAATTTACTGCGAAGTTTAGTTCTATAGCTATAGCTACTAAACACTGAAACCGTCTTCAACAAAAATCACTCATACACTGATAAAAATTTCTTAAAAATCAGTGCATGAGTTCATCGCGAACAAACATTAAACATTATGTTAAAAGCACTACTTAGTCTCGTCTCAAGGAAAACCGAGTTCACAAAACGTGATTCCAAGCAATACGTTAACAATAAAGGGCAGAAAGGGCCACGCAGCGCACGCGCAGACAACAGGTGATAATATAATAATGAATCGGTCACTGCGCAGTAAATCAGAGGCGCTGGAGGGCACTCCGCCCCTCACCTCCCCACTCAGTAGGTACTCCGTACTCACACTTTCAGCGAAAGCAACAACCCTATAGAGGTAACTAATGCATAATATATAGGTATTAAGGCCAGGATACATATTTAAAAAGAGCGAAATAAATTCATGAGGAATAAATTATAATCAAACGTTGCAACCTTCATATGACAATCATTGCCATAAGACTACAAGCGTATCGTCGCAATCAAACATGAGCATGTTTTTATGCCAGTAAGAAGCATCTTTCTGTAGTGTATTGTTCTCTTTTTACACCAAGTCTTCCAATCAAACTGCTAGGAGATCACGGCAAACCTTCTCATGATGAGGGTGCTCATAGTCCAGTAGAATAGGTACTATTACTGATGACGATAATAGAGATGCAGTTCCATTTATAAGACAAAACTAGATCTATGTAAAATATACCAACGCATTTATGCCTTCAGTTCAAGATAAAACCTACCCACTGCAAATACAAACAAACAATTCAACAAACCTCTAACCACCAATTGAGCACGTAGGTCAATATTTTAATTTATACAGCAAAGTACAAATTTGAAACAAACACTAATGCCACTAATACGCAGTTTCTCGAATTGAAACAACGTAACACAATCCAGCTATCGAGGTAATTGATGGTCACTGCGGCTGCGTTGATAGCGGTGCCGTCAGCCATAGAATGCAACCGACGAATTATTGCTAAGGGAATTACAAAGATCGGGAACTTTCTATTGCAGCTTCTCCTATTGGGCAAAGGTAATATGCTGTTTTTCAATTGCAGTTCTGATTCCCTTTCTCGAATTACTTTCGCATTCAATTTGAGTTGTTGGTTCGGGATTTGTTGTGACTTTTTGTAGTTTTGAAGATGGGATTACAACGAATTCTTTTCTATAACTAAATGTTATTTGGTCTGATCTTATGTCGTTTATAACCATAGGTGAGTCCTATTTAGGATTTGAAAGATGGACATGGAATGTGGAGCAATAAAACGAAACCAAATTTAGAAAATCTGCGTAGTTTACGTACGTGGGCGAGATTCGAAGCAGTTGTCGTTTATAATTAAATTGGTTCACTGCCTCTTTAGTCTTGACAATGAGAACAATGATCTAAAAATACCAGTCCATCATCAGAAAACTACAGCTGATGCAGAAAATCTGGTATCATTATTCAAAAACAACAGCACAAACATTGTTATCCATTTTGCAATAGATACGTCAAATGCTAACGGGTTACAAAACATTAATACCTGGCCTACAAAGTGACGTGGGTGTTATCCCATATTCAATAATACACAATTAAAAGGCTAATGCACTCGCTAATGGTGTACTCGATATAAGTATCGATACTCATGACAAACTATCGATGTATCGAATAGTAAATCGATGAATACAAAGTCACCCACGCGACTACGGGCGGTCTGTTTGGCTGTTTATTAATATGCTCGATTCGAAACTATTATAGTGATGTTATGTCAATAGATGCCGACTGTATTTATTGAAGTTTATATTATGTGTGTAAAGGTAACAACAGAATATGCTAATGGGGCCTTGATAATGATGATAAAGACTTTTTCAAACAAGTATTTCTGGACGATTAACTTAAACTAAAAATAAAAATGGCTTAGTCAGAAACCCTAGCAAAGAAAACTACATAATCACCAGACCTGAGGCAGTAACTCTTAAATACCTACTAAGAACGATCATTTCCGTCCCACAAGTTGTATTTAAAGCATCCCATTTAGCTTTAAGCTTAACAACACCATACTAACAATCGACTAAGCTTGGTATTTATAATTGGCTGCCATTTTCAACTCTGTACTGTTAATTGGCACGAGATTCCCTCTATACCGCGTAATTACGGGCAAAGCGAGGAATTGTCGAAGCCCAGACCGCTTGGCTAAGTAATTGACCAACTTGACTACTTACATGTTAATGTTTTTCTATGTCTCGACTTTATAGTGTAACGCTTTCATTGGCATCCGTAATTGTGAATGGGAAACCGTGGATTGATTCTAGCTATTGAGAATCAATGTGTTTTCTAAAGACTCTATTAAACCTTTACAGAGTAAAATATAAATAAATAGTAGTATGAAAGAAGAAGAAGTGATCTTTAAGTTGCTTTTAACTTCTTCCAATATCAGACATTCTAATAAAGAGTCCACTTTCATTTATCAAAAAGTGAAACAATGAAATACATGACACTTTAAGCTTAAAAAATACGCTTCACTTAAGCCATTAACAGAAGAACGTACCGTTGAAGTAAACACAACAGCATAGCATACAACGAAAGATAACTATAGATCTCGATTAATCAAATCAGAGTTGCTAAAACAAAAGTAGTTAATGCTACTGCTACTAGAGCACATGTCGAACAGTTATCAGACAATAAAATCAAAACAAATGCTACATTTCATATCTTTGTTGATTGCCTGTCGAATGCAGCACCAATACTCAATCATGGCGAAGTAGGGCAAGCCATTATAAACCCTAAAGTAGGTCGGTGAATTGAATATTGTGATAATTTACCATGAGATGATGGCGATTGCAAACGAAATGAGGCTTGTAATGAGACTTGGTGAATGAATTTGGGATTTAAAACTTGGTGTTATGGTTTGGTTTTCTTTTAAGGGTTATCAGAGGCAAATGTTGGTGGGATTTGTAACTGTCCCTTTTTTTAGGTCTTATCCACTTTAAAGTATGTGTGAGATGGTTATAGTTTGTTGTATACCTTGTCATTAAAATGTCTCTTTGGCCCTGATATGGGTAACACAATAGGAAAACAATACAACTATAGTGGCTAAGCTAGTGTCTCTATAGCTTTCAAGTAAATTCTAAATTATCTAGTGCTTAAAAGAAACCACGCATCAAATTGGCATATGACTGATCTGTTGCATACGATTTTCTTGGAAAACTATAATACCACTAACGGTGCTAAGCTTCATTGGCGCAACTTTCAAAAGGCAGCCTACACACATCGATCAAATGCTTCCGAGAAGGTTCGAATTCAATCCCGTCAATCTTGTGAATTCTCCAGAAATCAAATTAGTGGTGCATTCTGAGATTAATTTTAATTTTTAACATAAATCGCTGTTGCTTGATAGTCTATAAGAAGAACCACTAAGAGAAACGATACATAAGAAAAATCTAAAAGAAAAGAAATTACAGGTTGATAATGATTAAGTAACAAAACTTGAGCAAAAGATTAAAACCTAAAAAGTAAAAAAATGGAAACCAAACATAAAAAATCATACTACACCATATCCCAATCAAATTAGAACGAACAAAAATCTAATATAGGCACTCATAGTTAGGTGGTTAAGACCATTATCATAATACATTAAGCCCTAAGTACTTTATAACTTTCTGCTGTGATATGAATAACCCATACATCACAATGTATGGGGTATTTATCAACTTAATACACTTTGACGGTACTGTATTGGCATTTCTTATCGTCACACTTAATTGTAATTCTATTCGTTCAGCTATTACTTATTGATAAGCTACAAGCTACACAAGTAACGAAACATTATTGTTCTATGTTGAAATTCGCGAACATATATAATTATTTGTTGTTGATGTTCTTAATTTTTTTAAGTACATAGAAATCTCTCACATCTAAAATCTTTTTCGTGATGTGTCTTGAAAAAACCTGATAGAAATCACCTATCAGCCTTGAGGAAGCATAGTAATCACTGTTCATTATTTTTTCGATCAAGAAGAGGCCTTTGACCTGCAGTCGCAAAGGATATTTACGAAACATAATACCTTGTACATAAAAAGAGTGCAAATCTTCACGAACACAATTACATTTCCGCGTTTTTATGGCTCAATCCGAACTATATTCTGTCTCATATTTTATACGAAAGTTGCTATAAAAGTATAACTTTTCGCTCTGATTGGATCACAATATGATTCGAGCCATAAACGCAGTGGTTTTGGGCCAAGGCCCGACTCCGCCCCGTCTCGTCGCGTTATTAGCTTGTAGTCTGCCACGGGCCCTTATCTGGGTCAAGCAAATTTCAAATGGACAGAGACTTTTATTACAACAAATTGCGGCCATAAATGACGATTATGAACCCGTTAAAAACTGAAGATAATTTCTCCAGTGAGTCATCTTTTATGATCGAATTGTGCCAACTGTCTTGGAACAGTCTCATTTCGTTCAAGGATACCATTTGTCTTTCGGGTGACAATTTTATTATAAACAAAGACTTTTTTATTGCGGTGTACTACATCATTTTTATTACAACAATTACGAAGAAATTCTTTGATAATTTCTAAGTTTATCATGTCTTGCTGATCATAAAAACTCCAGTTGATATTTCCTCGTTCGTGAAACGTTATTATTTGAGTGTTGCAACACGTCATGCTCAGCTATTGTGGTGCCAAACTGCCCGGCACCCACTTAGTCTCATTATAATAAGAAAGCCGTCAATGACTCAAACCGGGAAGAAACTGCAAGCCCGTCGGAGAACGAGCGCGGTTTTAAATTACATGCGTACCGGGTGAAGGTGGGGAATTCATTGGAGAACAATGTGTTATTGTGGGAACGGTTTGCTGTCCATTTGGCGTCAATGTGGGCATTGTTTTTACCGTTTGTTTTATCATTTATTTAGCGGGTCTTCCACGGAACAAATCGTTGATGACTTACGAATATTATATTGTCAAAAAAATATTTGATCATATTTTTAAAATACCTTCTTGAGACATACTAAATTAACTAAAATCAGTAGGCTGCGTAACTGCGTAGCTGCTCACGATATAGAGTTCCGTGCTCTACTAGTTGTGACTCGAAACTAGTAGAGCTTTTTCTCTATTAATTTATGTGAGTAAACCGTGATTTTTAGTTAAATTATTAGATCATGTAATACCCAAATCATCTTTGTATGAGACCTATCTTTTTACGTATCGAATCTTCTGATCTTTACATGTTTAAAATTCTCTATATTATTACTGAATTCCATTTATCAACGCATCTAGTTCTTATGCTTCGTCCATACTAAATAAAGGAAGATCCAAGTTCACATCTGTATCTACATTGAGTCATTTCTATGACTAAAGACTTTCGCATCGATTCGAATCGATTACTATTATGATACAAACATGTGAATATTGCATATCATCGTATTCAGATTGTGATTAGCGTGACGAGGGGATAACGCCTACTCGTACGTGTAAATAACTTTTGAAATCATACATGGAAGATATTATAGATAGTTGTAATGTTTGTAGATACATGCCATGTCATGTGGACGTGTGTGCATAATAAAAGCTCTGTGACTCAATCAAATATAGACTAGGATGGCTATCTTACAGATTGCCTATAAACATTTCTAGAAAGGTAATATCTAGTAACTACCCATAGAAATAGTTTCTAATGCAATTGTTGGTAGCATAGAAAAGGCTCAATAATAACCTACTACAGAAAACAAAGTTACATAAATAGTATTCAGAAAAGAATGTTTCTTCTTCTATAAAAATTGTACCATACCTAAATGTAAAACAGTTTACAAACTATATACGAGTACGAGTATTGTTTTAGAAAAAATCTGCTAAGTAGTTTCAATACAGACTGCACGAATAGTTTAATTCAGCTGTAACTATCATGTATGTTAGAGCGGCCGTACACGGACTGCTCGAGCGGTCGGCGTCGACTGCTTGAAGCTGTTGACGGCTTGAAGTGTTCGCGACTGCTCGAGCAGTCGTGTACGGCAGCGAATGAATGGCTATAGTTCATCGTGCCGTCGCGGCTTCAAGCAGTCGGTTATAACTGCTTGAAGCCGTCCGTGTACGGCCGCCCTTAACGGTATGTCCTTTAGGTATTTTAGACCTTACCTGAACATCTCTCCTAGGTGGCGGCCTCATGACTGGCTGTGCAGGAGCTGGCATCCTCAACGGTGGTGGCGCCACATGCCTGTACACCGGAGGATGGGGCTGCGGCGGCGGCAGCGGAGGCCGAGGACCCTGCAACACTGTCACTGCCGGGACCAGGGGCGGCGGCCGGCGCTCCATCGCCCGTTCAACAATGGCAAGGTGCTCTGACGGCCTGATTAACCGTGGGGGCGCCGGCAACCGCAACGGGTCCGGTTGTATTCGCGGATCGGGTTGTATTCGCGGGTCCGGTTGCATGCGCGGGTCAGGTTGTATTCGCGGATCGGGTTGTATTCGCGGATCGGGTTGTATTCGCGGATCGGGTTGTATTCGCGGATCGGGTTGTATTCGCGGGTCAGGTTGTATACGCGGGTCCGATTGCATCCGCGGGCGCGGCTCCGGGGGGCGCGTGGATTGCCGCGGCGGGGGCGCGGGCGCGCGCCGTGCCCTCGCCGCTTCTGATTCGTCTGCCATCGGTGCGCGCCAATCTGTAGACAAATAAAAATGAAATGTTAAATTAACTGATTGAAAATTTTGGAAAAGTGTAAACCAAGAAAATTAAGATAATCTACGAGCACTCCCATTTTTATTACGAGGTACTAAACTAAACCTATAATAAGAAATCAGAAAGAAAATTGTACCTACATACCTACTACTCAAAGAAAATGATTTAAGCTGAACAAATATAATACATATTTATTTGTAAGGTTTGATTAAAACCTATGTTTTCCTCAAACGTCAAAAATCGTCATTAAAAGTGAGGAAACATCAATCAGTTTTCCACCCCGACCCCACATAAATACAGTCAACAGCAAAATTAATAGAAAAGCACGTTTCCCCTAAACAAACAAAAGAAAAATCCGAAGTGAAATTGGGGCCCCACCATTGACAACAAGAAGTGTGCCCAAAGCAATGAAATAACACATCACGCAATCCCTCCAATCAATCTTACACGTGTAAATAAAACAGAATCATAACAAAACGTGTTGAATTTCCCTCAGACATTCATAATTTAAAAGCGCGCCATCTATCCGCAGAGCGTGGAACTCAGTAGGCCATAGGTATACGAAGTAATTTTTACATTGGACGCGGCGTCGTTTTGTCCGAGCGGCGTCGCCGTGTCTGCGCTAGCGTACTATTGAACGTTGAACTCTTACAATGGTACTGTACTTGTAAGGTAATAAAGCCATTCAAAGCGATACATACAGCGCTATTTTAAGGAATTTAAATGGTCATTTTTACTGATAGTAGTTTTGTACGGGCATTGAATACAAACGCCAAATGGGATTCTCCGCAATCGTTCGTAGATCTAAACGGGCGATACGTACAAGGTCTTTTGCGATTTAAAATGTCTGTCTGCATTTAGCATTGTCTAAATATAAACAGCTATTACAATGGTGTCAATGTATATCTAGTTTTATTATCTGCGAGTGATTCAGTGCGTCTAATAGTCGTGAATAAAGCATGACAATGTTGATAATGTTACATAACGGGCTCTCGTTATGGGTTGCCATTTTATAAATCATTTACTGTTGCATTTGCATATGATATCTGATTGGAGATTTGAATTTATTACACTGGCAGTAATAGCTTTAAGATCCTTTATTTCATTCAGCTGTTAAAAACACGGCAGAAATCATTGTTTGGTTTTGCTACCAGCATCTTATTCTCATTATTTGGACCAGTTTTTAGTTAATTAACTTTTGATTGTGTTATGATAAAGACTTGTCGCACACCAGAAGCTTAAATGTCATTGTTTGTTTGTCATATTCTGATTGACGTTTAAATGACGTTTAATTTTTTGCTGTATCTATGGTCATGTCTTTTTGATTGTTAGTAGTTAACGTTCGTCTTTTCATTCATAGATTTGGGATATTCAAATAAAGTGTAATAACAACACAAGTTAAGATAGAACTAGTAATAGTAAATGAGCAAAATTCATTAGACATAAGAAGTGATATAAAATAAATAAAATTACTTTTAAAAGTCAATTCAGTCCACAATTTCATCGAAAGCCTAACTTCAAACGTATAATACCTAGGTATATTATATATTTAAAGATTTACCGTTTCTCGTACATAATAAACCTTACATTCAAGTCTGTGCTAGAAATTTCAAAGTAACAAACAGCAGACACCTATCAAATTAAATTCTTCGTACATTTTACGCGTGTGTCTAAAGGCTAGCCTAAGACTTGAAGTCTAGATTTTACGAGGAACATTATCAAGCTAACTAGTGTGTAGGCACAGCATAACTGACACATTTTAGCTTTCTACATGAACGCGCGGACTTGACAAGCTTGACCATAGAGTTTTATATCGCTGGTTTTCTATCGACATTTATAAAGGTGTTCGAAAATAGAATCTATTTTGTCTATTGACTACTTCATACGTTTTGCTGGTGAAATTATTATTCGATTTTTAAATCTGTGTTTGTTTTCTTTTATTATTTTTTTTTTTATTTCGAACCCATCTTGTATTTTGAAATTCAAAATTGGACACGTAGTTTATTGGTAATTTCTGTCAATGTTCTCAAATGGTTATTATCAAAGGTATTTTTAACGTTATTTTTGTAACCAAGGTTAACTTATTATTCAAGACAATAAACACTCCACACAAACATTAATATTAAACAAAGACACTTAAGTACATACTTATTTTAAAACCTAAAAACACATCTTTAAAGTATCCAAATCCCATCACAACTCAAAATAAACGAAACAACGGTAGAGCTCAAAGCCAAAAAATCCGGTTTCAAAAAGGATAAAACTAAAAGTAAAGGGTTGGTTCGGCTACTGGACAAACGGGTCTAAAAGCTAAAGCTAGCAATTAACCATACACTCGAGTTTAAAGGTCTAATTGAAAGACACAATAACAAAAAGTTTTGTGAGAAATTGAGTATTTCCAAGGCTTCGCCGTGTTCCGTTCTAAGGACAATTAATTACTTCATACTTGCTAATTAAAGCCCTTTCGGCCTTTGTGCCTTTGTCTACGGCGATTGAAATTTATCGGAGACATGTTTACTTTAAGATATATGGAAGTTTTATTAACTAAACGTAGCGTCACTGACGATTTTTCAATAAAAATATTTTAAGGTACGACATAAGAATTATGGGTACAGCAATAATAATATTTGTTTTCATTATCATTTAAATTGTGAACACCTTTCTTTGTTTTTAAAAAATGGTGTTAATTTTTTTACAAAAAGCTGTCTATAATTATAACCCTTCTAACGCTACGTGGGTTTAAATTAAAGTAACATGAAAGAAAGACAATGGGTATAAAACGGCCATTGTAATTGTAAAAGATAATGATACAGATAAAAGCAGACAGATAAAACGCCTACTTCACACGTAAACAAACCTTGGGGAGTTCAATCACAACACTTGGAACGAGTCTTTATTCACTGTGTATTTGCAGAACAGCGCGAACTAAACAGCTTTTGATAACCGATAGGGTTTCAGACTAACGTAGCCTCCGTCACAAGTGCAATGAACACGGTGCAATACACCGTCGCCATAGCAACACTGTATACGTTTTTCCCTCCAAAACGGACGCATGCGCGACACTTTAACCCCGTCCTTGCAATCGATGAAAGGAAATTAGACTTTGTTACGCAGTAATTACAAGGTACGCGGCAAATTTTCGCTTGTCAAAGGGTCGCGTGTCTTGCCCCACGCAATGTTATTCCTTTCGAATGATAGCCTGCAGTAGCAATTTTCCTATTATTATTAAAATATGTATGGGTATGTAGGGGTGATTGTACTGGGGTATTGCTCATTTTCTACTTGCGTAAGATTACTTGTATCATTTTCACTACCGGTGTTTAGAGCACGCTGCGAACTACCGTAATGATGACTTTGTCCATAAGATAATAACTTGCAACTACTCGTACTACATACATACAAAGTGTATTTCTATAGGGTTGTCACAGACTGTTACTCTATTAAGAATTGATTCCTTGCATAATGCTTGTTGTCTTTCCTAAGTTTTTGTTTGCCGGTCGCATTTAATGTTACATTTACATATTTATAACATACTTAGTTTCTCGACCCGTACTATTTCCCTTTTCTTTAAAGATACAATCGTAAAATCTTCTTAAAAACCCTCAGATCTTATTTAAATGCAAATCTTGTTACTTTAAATAATTGTATAAGTATAACATCACTCCCCTTCGTCGGTGTGGCTTGATAGAAGGATCCAAAAAACGTAAGCTTATCCTTTACACTTTAATATAAGAAGGGGAGCAAATTTAATATCTTAAGCATTATTCTAATGAAGGTTTTTATCTTCTAAATTGCTATCATCAGCCCGTCTTAAGAGGCTGCAGGCGTATCTACTATGGCAGATTGGTTTTCTTTAGCAGTCATAATTATTATGATTAGGAAATGAAACCGATTACAAATAGGAGGGTTACTTTAGACTGTTTTCTTTAAGGGGTAAAATCAGGCAATGACGTCTTTCGCTTTGAGCGAGGCGAGAGGAGTGTCAGACTTGTACTGACTAAAACCCATCCCGTTCCTACCTCCTACTCTTTGAACCGCAACCCCTGAAAACCTGCTAGATAATACGCAGCTCCGGGTTATCTACTTCGAAACTTAGACTTTATATCTTTATCTTACTAACTAACCGAAATTGTCAATTACAGAATCCAGTCACGAATTTTAAAGTTAGGATACGCAACTAATGAGACTTGATTATTTACTTATATTTTGAAATGAATAAGTAAATAAATGATTTTCCATTACTACGTTCAACCCTTGGTCTAGTAAGTCGTGTAATAGGTATGCAGTAATAAGTATCTCAAGTATGCTATTACAAATATGGTATTAGGTATTTTTACTTTTGCTATATAGGTACATATATGTTTGTTATAAGTTTACAACAGCAGTAATCTCTGAATTGATTTTAATCAATTGCTTTACGAAGTTATTTTATGGTTCCTTACTTTGGCTTTTATTGCTGGACATAGTAGATAGAGGTATGTAATGATATTGGATCCGTTTTTTCATTTGTCCATGTGGTCTAAACTACGAACAAACAACTGTGTAAGTAGGTCAATCCTAAAAAATACTGTGATATCTTCTTAGATAGTACGGTACGAATATTCGAATATTCCTCATAACTAATAAATTCCCCCCTTTTCCTTGTACTGCTGTTCCCTGATATCCTTATCTATTTATTCAACCGATTAACCTCACGTAAGTGGACTAAAAAACTTATTTCCAAGAACGGAGTCAAGGTTTTATGACAAGACATTATTTTCTTATGATTTAAATGTGAGAAAAGATGAATATCTATTTAAACAACGGTCGGTTAAAGAATAAAGAGAAATAGAGTCAATAAATTCAAGAACGAATTTTGTATGCAAGTCACAGGTAATTATCGCGCGCTTGTATCGTAGAGGTGCACATTAATGAGGGTCTCTAAGACCACCCTAGAGAATACGTGGGGCGAATGACACTAAGGCAGACGAAGGGTTGGATTGATGAGTTCTAAATTCAAAAATATACTTTTTATTTATATTCGAATAAATTTAGTTTTTTTTTATTGGAACGAGCACGTTCTGAATTTGAAATAAGTATATTTTTTTATTTGATCCTTTTATTGTTTTATTTTGAGTAATTGTTACGTAATACAAAAATTATGAACAACTCTTTCATTTAATTTTTAAACACTACACAGCAGACTTATTAAAAAGAAATCGAATCGAAATTTCATCTTCCAAAGATGTCGAACGACAATTTATTAAGAAGAAAGTTATTTAATGTTGTTATTTAACAGTTTTACGTGTTCAATAAACGATGGGTAATAACATAATTGCGTTGACCAAGTGAAAATATTCTCGTTATAATTAGCAATCATCCTTATACAGGGTGAAACTACGGTTATTAAAATATTAATGTAACTAGCAATTATGTTAAGTAGTGATTGTGCCAAATATTTTACTTACATTGTAGAGTGCAATACGTAATATAAATGTAGAGTTCAATACGTAGCACTTTGTTTTTCGTATATGTACAAGAAAGCCGACTTACCTATTCATTTATTGAGTATCTTCTTATGATTCTTATGCAAGAAGATATGAATGAAATTTGTCTAACTAGTTTCGAAAGAAACACAAATGGCAATGCTATAATATTCTTATCCTGCCATTCAGCCTAAAGGTATAAATAAAATACCTTTCTTTTTCTTTTTTATATAACGTTGCCCTACGCTAGGATTTTCTCCTGTGTCCTTGGTGCGATTACAAACATATAATTCCACATAAACATGACACCCAGACACGAAATAACAATTTGTGTGCGGGAATCGAACCCGCTACACTTTTCGCGGCAACCGGTCGCCCAGCCACCGCACCAACCGTGCAGTCGCATCTACAAGTATATTAGCTGGTAGAAATACAGCGTATTGCTTATGTTCCTCGTGGAAAAATATTACTATTAGTTTCAATTAAACCTACAAATGTTATTAAATAAAACTCTTAGTATTCTACCAAATTCTAAGAAAAACACCAAAACCACAAAACCATAATTGAATAGGTACTTATAACTACAAAAATCACGCCATTACACATACAACGTTACAAGGCGACGCGACACATGGATTTCGCCCAGTGAAAACGCTTGATCGGGTAGATAAGGCCCGTCGTCGGCTGCGACAAAGTGGCTGAATGTCACACGGCGAATATTAACAGCTCTATTCAACAGACAGATGTCTAGATAGGGCCTGACCTCTGTCTCGGCCGCTTTACATGCTAACATGCTGCCAACATAATAGACTGTACTCATATTTATAGGATGCTCATAGGGAACCTTGGAGAAAAGAGGGGGTGATAAAAATATGTTCTTAAGTAAGGAGTTTAGGACCTACTTAGTATATTCTAGGGGATTAGACTGTAAAGTTTGACTAAACATTATCTATGTTTAGTCAAACTTTGATGATGGAAATAATGATGGAAAAGAAACTCATATATTTTGAGCATTTACAAGGACCTTCACGGGGGACCTTAGTAGTTAGTTTTACGCGTAATGCGTTTACGTTAAGGTACTCGAAATTAGTTGGTTCGTTTGAGCTGGATCAATCACAGCACAGAACGCACTAACTCGTTTCGATCTTGTTAAAAATATATAAAATAAACTCATACTAAGGCCAGTTCATGAGTCGGCAGAGAACGCGTATTGATGGTATTTGGTCAAAAGAGGTGATGATATAAAATTTGCAGCAATATCTCCTACATTTAAGTGTTTGATACAGTAAATACAAATGCAATTAAATAGCCAGCAACAATTGCAGAATACGATCACAAAGTACCACACGAAAGTAATTACAATTAAAGAACCAACAACAATAACAAGTACCTACCTAAGTACTGAGAAAAACCAAAACGAAAAAAAAAAATCTCACATCAATCAAAATCATAACAAAACCTCTCCACAAGATAGAGAACAATTACATAAATTACAATAATTACAAGCTTCCTACTTCAAAAATAAATATCAGGCAAAAACAGCACACAAGGTTACTATGTTCATTTATCATTGACTGATCGTGTGTTACGCTAATTGCTAATATTTATGGCCATATAACATTACACTTGGGAGGAAGCAGGTAAATACCTAGACCAGGTGTCTATTAGGTGTCTCGTCTCGTCACGGCGTATTAGTCATTCAAATAGACGTATCCGTCACGCATTGGTTCCCTAAAGGGGTAGCCACGTGTATTGTTGAATGACTATGTCATATATATGTTAATGCCATTACATGGATCAAGAAACATATGGTTAAGTTACAACAACATGAGCCTCATGTTGTTTTTATTTTTTGTTCGGATTGATGCTAATTTCTTTAAGTTCTGCTGGTTTGAACAACATGTAAGAGATATAAGTTTTTAAACTGACATGGTCACTAACGCTAATGCGCCATGATCATTTACTCCAGTTCATCCGCGATCATGGCGCTTGCAACAGTGCCGAAATATCGGAAACTCATAGACACAGATAAACATGGTAAATATCCCGTCTTAAGTTCTAATATTAACATGTAAGAGAGTAATGATAGTCCGTATTCCTAAATAAAACAGTTGAAATGTGCGGACGCAGAAGCCTGCAAAATACAAATGGAACGGTCAATATAAATGTAATATCAGAATTGAATTAGACGAAAAAGTTGACTACATCATACAGAAACTGAAATAAATGTTAAGGAACAAATTATGCCAATCATTCTCGCCGATGAATAATATTGTCATAAATAATAATTACACGTGATAAGCCTACAACAGTTTTTGGCAATCAAACTCCTAATTGAATTATCTATCAGTTGAAAGATCAGAATTCTTAATAAGACGTGTGCCAATGTTTTATTAATTAATTAGAACAATATAAGAGCAATAGTAGACAAAAAATCTGTAGGATTGTTGGCCGAGTGGTCGCAAATGAGACTGCCTGGCAAGGGGTCTCGGGTTCGAGTCCCGGGTCGGACGAAGTATTACCGGACGTTTTTTTAGTTTTCGAAAAAAATTCTCAGTAGTAGCACGGAGTCTGGAAATGTGCCCGGTATATGGCAATAGGCTCACCACCTATTACATGAGACTTATAACATAAATTGTGAAAAGTGGGTGTACATTGTACAGTGGTATTACGTGCTATAATGTGCACCTCTGCCTACCCTTTCGGGGATAAAAGGCGTGACGATATGTATGTAAGTCGACAAAAAAAACAACTCAAGTAAATAAGAAACAAAACACTAAACTAAAGATGTCTACAGATGTATATACGGTTCAAATTATGCATTATTAAAGTAGAAACAAATTAGAGATAACAGAGAAACACGGGCAGACAAGCCAGTGCATCGCCTTTAGCAACTGGAATGAGCAGCTGTTCCTAACGACCTGTTGAATGGTACCGCTCCGCACAATGCTTTCATTTTACACGAAAATAATGAAAGTGAAGCCATTCGCTATTGCAAATGAGAATATAATGAAAACAGTACTTGAAAGGAAAATGGAAGAGCCTGATTGAAATGCTTTTTTGTATTGGAAGAAAAGATGAGCTTCTGTCGTCTGCAGTTAAATATAACAATATATGGTATTAAGAAATCAATGATTGTGTGCTTTGGATGTTAGACACTTAAAATTGAGCGTTGGACTACCTAGCGAGTTTATCTAAGCTCGAAAAGCAGGAGTAGGAACGGGGTGGTTTTTGGTCAGTAAGAACCTGACACTCCCTCTAGCCTCGCCCAAGGCGGAAGAAGACAATAAATGATTAATTTCCCCTTTGAAAAAAAGAGACTTAAAGTTCGTAGTGTCTTATAGCATAAAGTTCTTGTAAAACTGAACAATATAGTCGTTACATCTCCATCATCCAGATCTAATATTTCCCGTCCAATACGGAAACTTGCAACTCTTAGAAGCTCTCATAATCTCAGTTCACAATCTTAATTACCATCTTTTATTGCAAGACTTTTATCATCATTATCAGTATCGAGTAATAATAATAATTTATGGAGGCAGAACAAAGATGTTACTATTGGAGATAGAGTTCAAAGATTCTAAGTCATTACATAAAATACTTGTGGTATTTAGTAAAGTGCACTGCTTGTTTACATCTTTATTACTCCGACATTATACTTGGTTGCACGACATGTACATTGCATACGTAATCTGCCATATTTCAACTGTTATAATATCATTCGGTTACTTAATAACCCTCATTTGTAACCCTTCCATGAAATACCATTTCATTAACTGGACTTTATAGAAATAATAACAATGCTACTGGAAATTAGGACCTTAATTAGGTGGCGAGTGCTGTTAATTGGCTTGAATTAACGATGACTCGTATTAAAAGCGACGTTTAAGACCGACACTTAAAGAGTTGAAGCGTCGCAGCAAAGTGTGAAAACTGTCGTTACCAGATTGTATCAGTTACAATGAGTGACGTTGACGACATAAAACAAACGTGGCCTTAAGCTTTAATCCTCGCTTTCTCTGGAGATAAAAAGGATGAAGTCTCAAGTGAAATTGGGCAGGGTGGTGATGTAAGAAACTCAACTGACAGCGAAATGCACACGTAGCGCACATAAAGTGGTAAAAGCTAGATTAGGTTTATGATTGCAGCTGAGGCGTGGAATCGAACGCCTTTCTCTTCTTGCTAACAAATGAGTCGGGATGGGTGCTTGATTTATTTATTCAAATCCGATGGCCGGTGATTCCGGTCACGTCTGCAGTCGGTTCATAGTCCGGGCACGAACTGTGGAGGTGTCGCTGATTTGTGATGATACGAGCACTAGTTAACGTGTTTTGAATAATTGCTCTCACTTCCGTGTTAAACGCTAATTGATGGGGACTCCCTTTTGTTTATGGCGGTCGTTCTTAAATGAGTCGTGTTTGATGTAAATGGGCTTTTTATTTTACTTGGGAGAGATTTTTTATAATTATTTATGGTTCTATTGTTAATAGCCGTACGTGCTTAGGTTATCTGTTGCGTATGCGACGCAAATGGTCTTGGGCCTAAAATGAATGAAATGTCTTTCAAAAATTATCCATGTCCACAGTGACATCCACTACCACATACCATATTGAATTATTTAACCAAATAAGAACAGTGATGAATCAGTTCCCTAACAAAGACACACATAAGTTTACAAAGGACGACTCATAACAAACAAATGATTACAGAACCACAACCAGGTAATATGGCACCTACAGTTGATGAGCATAGCATTACCAATACTGTCGATGATTGCTTAACTTCAGTCACGAGCGAATATAATTTGCAAGTTTTGGCATTTGCTGTAACAACTGCACGCGAAACAAAAACTTTTGTTGTTGTTATTATATTCCTTACAGTTATTACTCAGAGGTAAGGCGATTGACCTAAACCCACAGTCCTTTAAGTTGAGAGAAAAATACGGTACTCTGTTTGTTTTGTTTGTCTTTTATTTTAAAACAAAGATGTTTGTTAACGGAGTTCGAATGTAGAGGGCACTGTTGATGAAATTTGTAGGAAACAAAAGAATGGAGGTCGATAGATAATAATTATAGTATTTTTTAGAAAAACGTGTTTAGAAGTCAATAAAATTCTTTGAGACATGAATAAGTGTAAGGCTTTTAATCCTTTAGGTAGTTTAGGTTAAAGTCATATGCTAAATATAGTATTTCCGTATCATCCAACAACTGCTTTAATAAATGACCTACAAGATCTTAATCAAACATTCACATAGTGTCATAGAAACATGAGAGATTAGATTTTAAATCCATATTTACCATAATATAACCCTTATTTGCACAAATCCAAAATCAACATGAATACAAAACATCTAGTTCTATTCAATAATAATCCTAGCTTTATGTCCAAAAATAGACGAGCATACATAAATTAAAATTGCAAATGGACACGTAGTTCAATTAAGCATTGACAACATACCTCCTTTGTTGGGTTAATCCCTACACAAATACGGCATTACGTGATTAGCACATTTCAAAGGGTTCCTGCCCCTTGGGTTCAAATAACGAAAGGGTTGTTTGTGTTCGAAGCCAGATAAATTGATGTAGTTAGGTACGGTAATGTAAGGGTGAGCCTTTGAAGACTAATCTTGCAGTAAGCGTGGTTGACGTTTATTTAAAAATAGATTAAGGGACGTCGTCACTAGATGGCGTTACTTGTGCGTTGTGTTTTTTGAAGTATGCATTTCCTTTGTAAATAGAACTATTTCCTTATTTTATGATATAAGCCGGTAAACGAGCAGATGGATCATCTGATGGTAAGCAATCGCCGCCGCCCATTGACACTTGAAACACCAGAGGCGTTACAAGTGCGTTGCCGGCCTTTTGGGAGTTAAGAATTTAAGGGTTGTTGGGGAATCGGGAATTGGGAAGATTGGGAGGGGTAATGGGGCCTCTCGTAACCTCACTCACACAACGCAAGCGTTGTTTCACGTCGGTTTTCTGTGAGGCCGTGGTATCACTCTGGTCGAGCCGGCCCATTCGTACTAAAGCATGGCTCTCCCACACTTATAGAATCTTAGAGATTCTTCAGAATATTCTTTCTAAGAAACGACGATACAAAGAGCTTTAAGGTTACCAGCGTTAGTGCTAGTAATTACGGGGCACTCACGTTCGGAAGTTATCGGGTAGTTTCGGGCGACGTCGGGCGCGCTCACCGTTAGCGTAATAACCAGCTGACTCGCGAAACAATTATCCAGCTGATGCCACAAGTCCACAACGGGATATTGAATGCATGAGGTGCATTCGTCGTCACACGGGATTGAAAATCGTAATATCGTCTAACATATACATATGGCCTATTTCGGGAACTTCATTAATAGGCTCATAAATGTATGTTTTCTTAGGGTTTCTAAGGAAACATCACGGGTAAAGAAATAAATAGCCTGTATACTGCACACAAATGCAAGTCTATTATTAACAAGATGCAAGTATATATTTAGGAATGATCATTGATGAATTTCATGATATCTGCACTATTTTTATAATAACTGTCGTGAGACCATAAACTAAAAATCACGGTTACTCACGTTAATTAATACATACAGAAAAGCTCTACTAGTTTCGATTCACGACTCACGGTCTAGGGTCTAACGCACGCACGCTGCTCATAACGAAGAGTTCCTCTGTGACTCGAAACTAAAAGAGCTTTTCTCCATTAATTTACCTGAGTAAACCGTGATTTTTATGTTAATTTCATCACTATGTTTATTTTCACAATTGTAAGTGACATACAAAACAAAACACTGAAAAAGTACATACGTACAACTTGGAAAACCGCACAACTAACCAATTTCAAAACCCCATACTTCAGAACAGAAACGAACACCAACAACCAAGCTTACGACAATGGAAATGCGACGGATGAAGTTTTGTAATTTTTACGGTTGCTGAGCATCCGTCCTAATGCAACTCTCAGAACATAAAGCCGGCATTTCCCTGTGTAATTGGCATACATAATTACTGTACTCTTTGTACTAGGCAGAGTACAATGGGAGTCATTTGAATACACACTCTGTGAACGGGGAACGAAAAATATCTTGCATTTGTTTTTGCATTTGAATTTCGAGTTCAATTACAGATTTATAAGATAGATGGCGCTCTGTAATGTGATTGAAGTAGTGTAAATACTTGTTTTAATTGATAAACATATTTAGCGCACTTTAACCAACACTTAAATCCTATATTGGTGAGATATCGTCTCATTTTTGCAGACGAATTGATCGAATTTTTGGTTCAACATTACCTATAAGTCTTTAAAAATCTGACAGCCAAAAAAAATTTGTCGAATCTAAATCCTCTAGCGCCCGTCGTTTTGACCCTCCATGACATTTTGAACCTTATCCTATTCAATGAAGAACTTGTTTTACGTTCCATAGCAGCAGGAATTAATTGAACACACATCTTAACAAAATAAGAACTGCAAACAATTGCCTATAACTTTTAAAACAAAATAATACAAAAATAACCCTTTCTCTATACTCTAGAACAACAAAACATCAAAGGACTAAAAACTCCATTGAGTCGTAACGAGTAACTAAAGTTTAGATAAGAATCTGCATCGTTTGTATTGGACGTCGATCAGGCTGCAATGTTATCAGATTGCAATGATGGCTACAGGTAATGAAGCTGTATGGCGACCGCCCATTTAAAAGTGGTGTAGACGGGCCATTAAGTTGCACTATCGGGCAACTGTCGCCAATAACTGAAAAAATCTCTTTATTCTTTCAACTGTTAGAACTGAAGAAAACAAATTTAATATATAAATATCCCAATATGTCTACAGATTTTCAGAAAAAAAAAAAGATGTAACAGAATCGAAATTGTATAAAAATCGGTGGTTCTTTACTAATCGTTAGTGTTTGAAACATAGAACTTTCTTAAGAATCAAGATATCCAATATAATCCAGTTCACTCAATTCCAGACATTATTATAAACAATAAAGGCACCAAGATCTCTCAAATAAAGACTCATTCAGTCTTTTTGCAATTTACTCTGTCAATTTAATAAGTTGCCAAGTCGCACAACAGTTGCATTCAAAAGTTGCTCGTCTGCAAGGAACCTTAATGAGCTCATCATTAGCACGACTCCCGATCCGATTGAAAGGGACCTTTGAAACTTTGAGCTGAGCTTTGAGGAGGCAATAAGTGGATGAAAGCAAGGAAATAGACAATTGAGTCGTTATTTCGCCAAGTGTTAGATACTTTGACTTCTGATCTGAACTCGTGATTGTGATGTGATGTGATGAGACATAATTTCTATTTTCTAGAAAAAACATTTTGCCTGTGTATAATCCCGATGTTGTGGACTACCCATTGGGTTACCGGGGCTCCGGTTCGAAGGACAGGAGAGGAGGAGAGGAGTAGGAACGTGGTGATTTTTAGTCAGCAAGCGCACACTCCCTCTTGTCTTGCCAATGTCCAACTAAATAATATTTCCAATACAACAAATATTATCGAAAGTTTAAATTATCGATAGTCGACTGTATGTACTAACTGTTGCGACAAATAATTGTAGTTCAAGTTCGATTGGTTAGGGATTAATTAGGTTCTCAAATATTCTCAACAACAACAATTCATGGAATAATCCTAAAATAGACACGCAGTCAGACATTACCCTAGAAATCAACATATTAACCTACTAACCACTACTAGTTAGTTTATTGTTATCAAATACTGGACGGATGTTTAGAAGTAGATAAACATACCAATCAGTATTTGCGAAGATTATTTCAAACATTGATATTTAACAATTCTACTGTAAAACGCCCTTTTTCATGTCCTTAACCTAAGTCATTTGAGGTCGTTCACCTTATTTTTCCTTCACATTAGTAAGGTCCTACCATAAGCCTCTATATTCTTCATCCCAGCACTCCAGATCAACAGCTCGTTAGAAGAATAAGTACTTTTAGTACTTATCGAGTTTATCAGAGAGCTCTGTCGTGTAGCAGGTTTGGGTGATTCCCACACGGAGCAACGCTTAAGTGTCATGTCACGTGTATGTGAACTTGTATGTTTGTAAACGCACCTACGACACAGAAGAAAGCCTACGGTAGGGCAACGTTTACAAAAAATCTACTCTTACAAAACCTACGGGAAGTGTAAAGATGGACACAATGTCATGGCAAATGTATTCTTGCTGTCACCATACGACGAATCAGTTACTCCCACAACCTATCTTTTCTTATTCAAAATGAATAAATCTCAGTCTGAGATGTCATCACGGATTGAAGTATGACGTCATAAGGCAGTTGTTATCGCTTGCCCGATCCTCCAGCAACATGGGGCTGCCCACGCCACCATAACTCCACCACCCCCGTCCTCAACACCACAGTAAATACGTCAAACAGAACATTAGACTTAATATTAATAAGGTACTTGCATAAACCGATACATATCTCACTTTGAACGCCTTCGAAAATCTGCACTTATAAACGTCAGTTGAAAACAAACTTTATCTCAATGATTGTAAGTTACAATTTTTATTGTGAACATTTTTTAAAAGTTTTGGTGACATCACTTTCATAAAAATGTTACACCCAAAATTGTCTCACATCTTTAAACAAATTAAAACTTTATAACTTTGACAATAAAGTTGACAGTCCACTGAAGTTTGTTAATTTGGGTTTGTCTTTGTACGAATAAAGTTGGTTAAAAAATGATATCACCGATTTACGAAGAGTGCACCCACACACCGAAGGTGCCTGCAGACAGGGTGACTCACCCAAAACTGGTAATATTAAATGCACTTGTAGGAGACATTGCATTTATAACGATATATATCAATACTGGAAGAGACATGGAACATAGGAAATGATTTATCTATCTGTGTTCATTAATCTTATACACACAATTGGTGATGTGTTATTTTAATAAATAATTTCACTAATTATTGGTTTAACGTTATTATAACTTTCGTGAGACATACTAAATAAATTATTATGTTATTGGCTTATTCACGTAACTGTTTGACGAGGAACTCGACTAGTTTCAAGTCATCCTAGGGGCTCATATTCATGAGCAGCATTCCGCGACAGTCGCCGCGTCGTGTGTCGCGGAATAATTAAATTAAGTATTTCTTTGATTAAAATAAAGTGAAGATATTTAAAGGTAGGTTCAAAAAATACTTACAAGCCAGGAAACGTGAACGTCTCGAACAATTTTAATTAAAAGCCCAAGTAATAATTAACTTTGCGCTGATAAAATTCCTAAGCATTTGCTCCATTAAAATAAATGCGTACACCATACTGTTTCTTGAATGTAAACCTTATCAGTACTGTAATTACAATTAGAACCGTTTCGACCAGTAAACTTAATCGAGGAACATAAATTAAATGCCATTCATTTGATAAAATTATCAAGTTTTACAGAATACTAAATACAGGGCATAAATTTGATAATAAGACCACCAACAAGGGCGCCTAAATATTGAATTTAGTTGTGAGATAACTATTCTAAGTAAAGATACGCCTTTTTAAAGCAATGAGGTAAGTAGAGTTGCACAACTTCACATACTATGATAAAATATGATTGTATTCTGTAATTTCTATGTTTACTACGGAAAATCAAAAAGAAAGTTTAGGATTTTGTAATAACAACGTAATTACGTGAAGGCTACTGTATTCAGTTTTTTTTTTGCGACTCGAATGTGAACCCAATATCCAACCACTCTGTACCTACAATCACAAACTCAAATCTAATAGATAATAATATATTTTTTTAACGTAAATGTGTCGTAAAACCTCTGTTCAACCCGATAAAAAACCCTACAGTTTCTCGTCATAGAATAAAAATAATTATTCTGCGATAAAACTATTCCAGTAGCTTTATATCCATGTATGTGGTATCAATAAGTAACGAGTAAGTCTAGGGGTGCCACCCCTAACTACAGGGGTGTCCCTAAGAGACAAAATAACCCTGAATTTGGAAGATAAAATGTTATTTATGAAAGTTAATTTTACTCTGAGGGATTGTTATAATATTTTTTACTATGATGGCATTCATTAGTGGGAGAAGTAGCATATGTTAATTAATTATTTTAAAACATTATCATTAGATGGGAGTTTTAATTACAAATTAGAAAATCGTGGGGTGTTGAAGAATTTTATTAACTTGTATGTTTTTTTTTTTTGGTTCTGTATAAAATATACCGATAGACATGCATGAAAAGAATGAGGACTGATGACAGAGGTATGTAAGATTGGTAGCAAATGGCGTTCCATTGTCTCTGCCTACCCACAAGGGAGACAGGCGTGAGGTTATGTATGTATAAAATATTCGTTAAACTGTCCCTTTTATTTAGTTCTGCTAAAAAGTTTATATCTCTGAAAGAGGGTGTGATGTTAAGGGCGTAAAATCTTTTACGTCTGAGGGTGGTGGGCGTAGACACACGAACGTATAAGGTACGTATTGAGTTCGATACACAGGTAAGCTTTGACAGTATCATAAACCCTAAAGCTATGTCCTGTGATTAACTTGTAAAGCCTCTGGTGTTTTGGGTGTCCATGTGCGGAGACGATTGCTTACCATCAGCTGATCCGTCTGCTCGTTTACCGGCTTATACCATAAAAAAAAACAAAAAACTTTCAGCTATAACTATACCAGACGTTGTATTATGTAAATCAAAGGTTTGTAAATGTAATAAAATCTATTAAATGTAAATAGTATTAAATTTTATAGACAAGTAAACTATTAAAATGTCGTAAACGTACCAGAGAGCCGTGTTATCTTTCAATTATTTTTATTAACGATAATAAGGGTGCTTTTCGACCAGAGATGTGGTAGTAACAAGTAGTGAAACGTAGCTACTCTGTTAAATAGACATGACATACTGTATTGTAAAGCTAAAATATATCATTTCTGGGAATTCTACTATTCCATGATGACAAGTAGTATTTACTTAGGTATATAGGTTTAGCTAATTAGGTTGATTACCTAGATAGTTGTTTCTAACTAGCAAAAACAGTTACAGAATTTCAGTCGAAAATCTAAAGTTTTATATCAACTTTTCTTTCAACTAAAGGCGTACGTAGAATAATTACTGAAGAAATGTCATAAATCTCCACGATAAAATCAAGAAAATAAATATCCTAACAACCAGAACGACAAAAACATACGACACATCAATAGTAACAAACTAATTCTTGAAGTTTCTCCTTACATGTTCTCAAACACTCAATCACGTTTCCTTGTGGTAGACGCAAGCACATACAGCTACCCCAAACTGTCATATTCCCTCAACCGACATACGACTCTAGTACTTTGTCAATAAAGGTCAAAATAGCTTGAAGGAAGATCTAATTGGGGGTAATATGTTGTGCTGCCGTCTGCATTATATCAAGTCAATCTTGCAGCTTGCGGTCACCACCACACCATGGGTAATCATGACGTACTCTATGTAATAGAAAGTAAAATTAACCGCAAAATCGTTGGCGGTTTCAGCAATGCGATTGTTTTATTATGGGAATAACTTTCTTTGTATGACTTACAAGTTACAACACGTCCTTACGACTTCTTCCATCTATTTCTACTTCTATATCCCCAAGTATGGTAACGGTTTTTTCAGTCAATATTAATCTTCCTAGAGAATAATAATACATACTACTCATACGAGTAAACATATTTTTGTAAATATAACAAAATCATTTTCAAATTGGATCCTCGCGCCTCAAAGAGTCTCACCACCACAGATGGGCCCAGTAGGGCTAATGCCCACTCCGGAGCTACGAACAACGTAACAGGCTACCGGGGCTTCGGCTTAAGGCAGGAGAAGGAACGGGATGGCTATTTTAAATCGGATGATATCCCTAAAAAAATACACGGTCTTTTAAAGTTAAAGAAGTTCATTGTAATAGCCAATGTATCGTGTTCAGCTAATCAGTTAAGGAAGCTAAAGTATAACTGTGTCTACGACACACACCAATGAAACTGTCAATGCTAGTCCCGTACATTTTATCAGTCAATCAACTGGCCAGTTTGTTATCTCTCAGTACATTTCTTACTCCATTGTGCTGGAACTAATTTCTTGCACAATGCATTTTGTATTTACATTTTGCAATTTGTACGAGACAGTTGTAACTTTTAGTCGGTACATGCAACCACCTGGGTTCTTTAGATCTTGTGTACAAGTCCTAGTTAAAACTGATCTAGGACATAAAATAAGTACTGAAATTTACTTCTAAATTATTCTTGCTCTATTACTTAGGGGTTACAGTAAATGTCCATTGGTTCCTGATCATAACAAATGGGGCATATGTTTTACTCTACTGCATTTTTTGTAAGACCCCTCACATCTAATGGCTGGGTAAACCGCACACAAAAACTTGGTGGTGATTCCCCAATCCGAATTAGAATGCTTGCTCTATGTAGGTGGCACTAGGCTCAAACCCCGTTGCAGAAAACTTAAAAAAAAACAAGCAAAATTGGGCACTATTGCACCAACAACAAACTTCAAAATACCATCTCCAAACATTAATTGGTTGACTTTAGCAATCAGAACAGTACAGAGGCTATTCCTGAAACTAATAGATAAATTAAACTGATATGAACTAAGACGCCATCAGCAATTTGGCCCAATTAGGACTCGGCTGGAGGAAACGATGCGCTTGCAATCTCGAGAGATACTACGACGGATAAAAGAAAATACGCGAACGTTCCCTTAAGTATAGATTAAAGGGATTATATGAGAGATGATATCGCAGTCATAACTAAAGATTCTAATAATTATAGAGGTAGGAAGACCATTATAAATTGGGGTAAAGGATTAGATGGTTCAGCTAAGAAAATAGAGGTAGATGAAGAAAATCCACTTTCTCATAAGAATATTTTTAGCGAACCTAATAAATGTTTGTTCCCAGCATGTGAAACAAGCCTTAACACAACGACGCAGGAACACGCCCATAATAAACGTATACGTAAGCCCGCAAAAACTTGCGCACATATACGTAATCAGCTGGTGAATCATCACGGTCAAGGCGAACATTAATTCCGCAGCTTCATCCGATTATTTGATTTAAATATTTATTTTCTTTATCCTCAACACTTGTTTAACATATTTAAAGAAAAGTAAATAAACTTATGCGAAAGATGTGTACGCACGCAATTGTTTGTTGGACGAAGGAATTTTTCTCAAAGGTCTTGTTTCCTAGAATGAAAATTATTATTAATCTGCGCTTTGTGACGTCATAAAGCCGAGCCGAAACTTAGCAAACTTGTGTGTGAGCAAAAAACCACGAAACCTTTTTACGCTTACTTGAGCGACATGTAAGAGCAATTTACTGCTAGCACACAGAATTATGTGTGGGTCGTGTCAAACGCGACAGCGTGATATGAAAAAACTTCTATTTAAATTAGTAGACATTAAAAGTATTAACTTAATTGATGTGAAACTGTTAATGCATGTCAAAATGTGTGTAAGTGTTATAAGTGAACTGTATTGTTCTTGAAAAAATTAAGTAGAAACTAGTCGAGTTCCTCGTTAAACCGTTACGTGAGTAAGCCGATAACATAATTAAAAATTAAGTTTTTGAAACCTAAAAAGATAATGCAAGAAAATTCTTCGAAATGCCAACAACTCTAATGCAGTTTCGACGAAAGTGAAAAGCAATACTTTTAAAGCCGACAAGGCCAATTTTAATCGAACATTCAGAATACATTACGCATCACGGATTCTGGCTCCAAAATGAGGCTAAGACGCGGAGCAAAAACAAAAAGTTCTGACCCACTTACAGAATTTAAGACCTGCAGACTCTCATAAATTGGACCAAGAGAACCAGTTTGCAAAATATCAGGACCGGCATTAAATTGAGGAAGCCAAATAACTTAGTGCTACATATTCCGTGTCGTTTGGCCACGTTCAGATAAAGCTGTTCTGAACTTTTTAGGTTACATTTTGCTCGTGTTGTAAACGTATAGTCTTTACGTAGAAGTGTCGTGATTTGAGCATTGCCGTTCTTAGAAGAATAAGTAGGTAGATGAAATACTGTTTCTTCGTGGAATATTGTTTGAGTAATTTCATTGTTTTTATTTTTCTTTCTTGGTTGCTACATTATTGTATTTATCTAACCAGACGAATACTCATATTCTTTCTACTCTATCCTGGTCTTCTCGTGGTCGACATTATATCGTATTATGCCTTCTTTTCCATTCTCTCCTAATAGTTTAAACGTCATTCTGTCACAAACTTCTCTTTCTTTGATATCATTCTTTACACTATCTATTTTATCATCTCTTCTTTAATCGCCTTCTGCTTTTTCATCCATTTATATCAATTTTACCTTAGTTTAAAATTAAAATTCCAATTTTGCTTTATACAGAAATTATCCACAAAGATTCCACATTCTACCGACCACCTACAAGAATCTATTATTTCACATTAATAGATTACTATCCGGTATTCGCATCGATCAATAAATATACGTCCAATAAATATCCTATCTGAGATAAGGTTCATTTCACATTACCGTGGACCTAACGCAACTAATGATATATCTAGGCTTCTCATCTCAGATGAGGCTACCCAAGTTAAAAGGGCAATTACATATTTTCTATTTGTTTCGATGGGTTAAGTTTATAACTGAGGCACATGATAAAACTTTCAATCGATAAGATGCCATTTTAGAACTGCATACAATTTAAAACACTAAACTTCAAAACTGAAACTAAGTAATAAATAGTTTCCAAAAGCCTGTCCAAAATAAATATCAAATATTTACTTTAAACCAATTTAAAGAAAAGTTGTTCAATACAAATAAATACCAAAGAAACTATAAAGACAACTTATTTCACAACATTACACATTATACAAAGCGTGCCGAACAGTCTACAGCCACATTAAACACACATAGAAACCTTTCCGTGGTAAGTATAGTAATATCGACCTAAAAAACACATCAACACATTTTTACGCGAACACAATTACATTATAAAAAATCAATGGTCGATTTAGTGGCCTCGCGCACCATTAACTATACTACGAAAGAACTAGGGTTGGACGAAATTGGATTTCGCCGAATACTCAACGCGGAGCCGAATATTAGATTACAAAAAATCGGAAAGAATTTTAGACGAGTAAATGTCCAAGGAAGAAATTCCAATTTCAAACGAAAAGTGATTTCATTTTTTCAGTAATATTGAATATTATCGACTTATTATATATTATACAATTTTAACGTAAAGCCGAATACTACAATAAACAATATTCGGCGAAACTACAAACATTCGCGCAACACTAGTCCATAACATCCAATCGGGTGTATCTGATAACATCTGGCAGATATCTCGAGAATGGCGCATTAATCATACTGAATAATAAATAGCAGCGTCTATTAACTTACAAAAGCTTTATTAAATAAAAACTATATATCTGTACGAGGAAAACATAATATATTTCGTTACGATTAGCTGGCAAAGATGAGAGAATAAAATTAATTATGTGATTATTGCTTGTGAACTACGAAACATTTATGAGGAGGAAGATTTCTTTGAATATATTAATTATATTGAAGACAGAACGCTTTGTAGAAAGACACTATAGACAGAATCACACTAAATATTATAAATGTGAAAGTTTGTTTGTTTGATGTTTGTTCGTTCCGTCAATCACGCTGAAACTACTGATCGGATTTTGATGAAATTTGGTATACAGATACATATGTTATGAGCTGACTTGTGTGATATGATACTTAAACCACGGATACACGGACGATGCCGCTGGCAGGCAGGTCATGTTTAAGACCAACAAATCGTTTAAACAATGTATAACACTTTTGATGACTTAAAATTCAATATCACTAACAGCAGAGTTTACCACCATAAAACCAAGAAGAAAACACAATACAAAATACTCAAAACAGTCCATACAACATACAATAACAAAACAAGTCTCAACAACCAATTATTATGTCTACATATTCATCAAGGAACCACAAACGTGTTCCATACAAGAGCTACTCTATCTACTTAATACTCGTAATGATATTTGTAACAACACCGAACAAATTACCTCTCATACATATAAACATACATACAAACATATATACAAACTCATTACGCAGTCACGTATACTTGTACCTTTACTCCACACAACGAATATGGTATATGACATCATACAACAAAAAATGTAGTACTTAGTTGTTTATTAAAAATGCTGTCTGGAATGTTTGTTTCGTTTTTACTGGGAAACTGCTGAACTTATTTGGATAAATTTTTTGCAACAGTTAGGTACTTTTGAAGAAAGATACAATATTATACAAATTCGTTATAATTGTTATCACCCCATCATCTTTGCTAAACATAAATCTTTTTTTAACAAGCTATTGAGCCCTATCTTCAGCTCATCAGAATCAACCACTGCTAGCTACTAAGCAATACTAAGTAGTGGAGAGATCAGAAACAAATACTGCTAGGTTTGTCTATAATAGAGGATGACCCTATTACAAATAACCCTTTGACAGACTTGATTACTTGCAGATTGGCAGATTATTGACAGGAAAGACGAATATTTAAATACATTTCTTATTAAGGCCGAATACTTAAGTTCGCTACTAATGCCTATCATTTGCTACAATAACATTCGTCGAATTTGCTCGAGGCCTTTCTTAGGCACACTAGATGTAACTAAGTATTTTTTAAGTACTCCTGTCTTCTATGTATAAGATGTGATTAATTATGGCTACCCATAGGCTGTATGCTGACGTCATGCAGGATAATTGTCCATGTCACTGACCTTTAAGACTTTCTTAAATACTTTTCGAACTTGATTAATGTTTTACGGGCTTCAAAAAACAAATTGGAAATGTGTGTCTTAAATCAATAATGAATAGTTTTGCATCAACTTAAACGTTGATTGTAAAAAAATCACTAAGATAACTGATAAGTTTATTTTAAAAATTATTAAGTACATTTTATTAACAACACAATCTTTTATAATTGGACATATTAATTATAATTTAAGATATTTATTTTTATGGGAAGAAACTCATCCAATGACTTTTCCCGCCCTAGGGGTGGCGAGAAGGAGTGTCAGACTCTTACTGACTAAAAACCACCCCGTTCCTACTCCTGGTTTTCGAGCCGGAGCTCCGATAACCCGCTAGGCAGTCCGCAGCTCCCGCTCGAGATATAGGTAGTATAGAATACCAACATCAATTTATTCTACGTAATTTGTACATACGTGACACTAACTTCTCTAAAAAACAACATTGCAAAATGAAAAAAAAAAATAGTTTCTTTATACAGACCACGCACGAGCACGACTATTTCAAGAAAATAACACTTCATACGAATTCGATATCAAATAAAAACCGCAGAGTAAAAAAGTAGGTACAATAACTCATCACAAAAAAGTTCGGATATTAAAAAGTTCCGATCCATTGTCCCTAATTCGCCATACACCCGACACCATCGACAAAGCTTTTAAAGATACAGATTGACAATGAAAATCAACAATTTGCCATTGAAAAGGTGAAAATAAAAAATGTCCATGAAACTTTTAATTTAAATCGTGACAAATATTTTTTTGTGTGTGGTTTAGGTAAGTGTTCAACTGGGAGCGTGGATAAAAGTAAATATTCAATTCCAAATGTCTATTTGCCGTTTAACCACAGTATAAACTAGGTAGTATTTGTGTTTAAGAGTCTTGTAAAAAAAAACCAGTACCGTTTTAGTCTGATATTTACTAGCGCTAGCATTAACCAGAAAATAATGAAATAGAATGTCGATTCATCGAAATACATGTTTTTTTTTGGAGTAAGCACTACTAATTCACTAGATATTTTCCCGTATGACTTTATAAAATATTATGGTAGCATGACTGGTATGCAAACATATAAATTCCTTTAAAATTTTGAACTAGTAGTGCTAAAAGACAAGCACTTTGAAAGCTCAAATCCCGAATCATAACGAATTAAATCCAGGCTCAATTAGCGCGCAAAATCGGGGCCAATTAGAGCGCGTTATAAATCACTAATACTTCCGATTTTCGTAATAATACGTGCGCTTACGCAGGGGTTAACGACCGTAGAACAAATAAACTTAAGTACCACTCATAAAGTGCTAATTTTATCACTCGAGTTTGTGAATGTGTGTAGCTTTTGATTCGATACTTAATGGCCGAAATAAAAATATCATTGGTGTTCAATATTGACGTTTATAGCAGAACTGGAGGTCTCAGCTGTTTGGTTTGATAAACAGTTTGTAATGCTGTAGTGTCAAAATAGTACAAGCATTCTATTAATTTTATAACTTTACAATCTGTGAGATTAGGCCCTCTTAGCTGCTTAAGACTTCACATACAAGTGTTTGGCTAATGACCGATAAGCCTATTACAACATTATCTTTCATAAAAACTATTAAAAACCTTTTCACACTCGATAATTCTTAAACACTGCATAACCTCTATGGCACTTTTTTTAAGGGGGGAAAATCATTCAATGACTTCTCTCGAGGCAAGGCGAGAGGGAGTGTCAGACTCTTAATGACTAAACACCACCCCGTTCCTACTCCTATTCTTCGATCCGGAGCCCCGGTAAACCCGCTAGATAGTCCGCAGCTCCGGATCAGGCATCAGCCCTACTGGGCCCCATCTGTGGGGACTATTGACTAGACCTTGACGCCATGTTCGCGCTACTCTATTATTTTAGTCAAGTAGCGAGTATGTAGTACTTTAGCACTCACTTCGGTTTTGGTACAGAACCGAGATTGATTTACGAAATACTCGCTACTCGACTAGAATACTCGCCTAGTGTGAACAAGGCATAACCACCAAAAAGATGTTTACTCTAAAGTACCTACATTTAATTTGACTCGCTTTTTTCCAACACTCCGTGGTAGTGCAAAACTAATAATATTTCGTAGATGTCAAAACGTGGTGTGGACCATGACGGCAAAAACCATGGAACGAAGCCATTAACTCCATGTTTTTGTTATACATACAATGAGCTACCAATTACCATTAAAATACCTTATTTAACAAACGAAAATAACTCTTAATACAACTTAATAAAGGCGCTGTACAACAATATATGTTAATTATAGCGTGTTGTAATTTATATGTAATGGTACGTGTGTATATGTATATAAAAACTCACGTAAATACGTTGATACGGATAATGTGTGTTGATATGGATTTTCCTATTTCGATACCGTATTCATTGTTTTCTTTAAATACATACATATGAATAAAAATATAGTTATTTTCCCGATATGAGTTAGAGAGTATTTTTGTCCAAATAAAACCGTTCGTTGAATCATAACTTATCATCAAAATAAATACCTAAAAGAGGTAATGCGAAAGTGACCTTTGACTATGACTATTTCAAATTACACCTGATTTCCAAATCCATAAAATCGATTTTGCAATAAGCAAATTTTCGATTCGACTCGAGTATAACAGTAGGCACAGATACAATAAAGACGATAAAATCTTTTTAATATTTATTGCCAGCCGTAAAAACTAACCCGGTCATTTTTTATACAGCCTTTTAGCAGTAAAATCAATTTAGATTTTATAAAAATTACATCGATTTCATCGCTTTTTGATCTCGCAATCGAATCCTTTCAACGAATTAGAAATGTAGGCGAGAAATATTCAAAAGTGAGTTTTGATAGTTCAGATCATGGTTTTTAAAATGTAAGTAAGTGTTTTAAATATAATAGAAAAATATCTTTAGCGTAGCAGAAACGAATCTCTTAGAAGATTCTGTGTGACAACAAAGGAGATGGCTAAATGACTGACCCAGGCATAATAACAAGAATACGAATTTCACGCTAACCCGTATCATTTAAATATTCACTTATGAATTATTTTGTGTTTTACTAATTCTTATAACTTGGTGAACAAAAATTAACAAAAAATAAGTTTCATAATTGATTTTTTTCTGTTGTGGTTTGACATGACAACACGGAAGTAGGTACTGCAAGCTATTATTAGGACATTAGTTTCCCCGAAAATCAAATCGAAATAATTAAACGAACATCAATTTTTAATAACGGTAATATAATGACTTTTTCTGAAACCAAATAATTGTAAATGTTTTGATCGACACAAAATATATATTTTGTATAAGATTGCACAATCTTACTATATATTTTGTGTCTGTCCTTGGTTACTTTGTGTTCATTATCTAGTATAAGCAGAATTGTTTACCTATCTACCTCATATATAAATAACTTTCGGCTCAGGTTCATCAAAACGCCTTGGTAAAAGTTCAGAGCAATGTTATATTTTGAAGTTTTTGTAACGTTGTTTGACGTAGGAACGCTACTTTATTTTCAGGATTGCGCAGATATGCCAAGTTTCTGGACCTTCCTAACTACAAAATATCAATCTTTAATTATGCGGCTTTATTTATTGCTAGGTACCATATTTATACAATATTTATTTGGACGGGTTACGACGTCCATACTTTGGTTTAGCCATGTCCTTTAATAAAATTTTGATCTCAGGTTCAGTATAGGAATCACATTGGCGACAACCTTTTTTTATGGTACATAAGGCAATAAATTAGCAGACGGATCACCTGATAGTAAGCCAACACAGCCGCCCATGGACACCCGAAACACCACCGTTACAAGTGACTTTTAGAAGTTAGGAATTTAACGGTTGTTGAGGAATCGGGGATTGGGAAGTTTGGGCCTCCGGTAATCTCACTCACGCAACGTAAGCATTGTTTCACATTGGTTTTCTGTAAAGCCGCTATCACTCTGGTCGAGCCGGCCCACTCGTGCCGAAGCATGGCTCTCCCACACTTGAATAACTGACTAACCTGACCAACAAAAAGAAATATGAGACGACAAAGGTAAACAAAGTAATTTATTAATATTTAATGAAGCCCATCACGCCTCTCTACAAACAAATTACCCCGGAAAATGAAAAATTCCTGCGCAAGCGCCGCGACCATAGATCATAAAGATTCAATCATTGATTGTTGTTAAATGCTTGGCACTCGTGTTGCCAGTCGTGCCGATAAATTAATGTCGGCCATGACAGGTGGCGCTACTGTGTCACTAGATAAATGCTATACAGAAGGTATATTCCGTTAAATCCACGAATACATATTTATGTTGCCAACCTGAAAAATAATGTTGATTATGGTGTTTTTACTATCCGCAACAAATATATGGCTGCAGCAAAAGATATTTATCCAAATACTTTTGGTATCATCATCATCATCATCATATCAGCTATAAGACGTCCACTGCTGAACCCTCCCCAAATGACTTCCAGATAGGCCTGTTGGACTTTTGGTAATACGGTCGAGATTCTTGCGCAATTCATATACTTCATTGACAATAATGTCACAATACTTACTTATTAGAAAATACACCCTTATGCTTTGAATTTTACGCATAATTTAGCTGCTCATTTTAAAGCCGATACAAGAAATACTGCCCGAAATTAACCTTCTGTACCATCTTTTCTAATGGCCATACTCAAACCATAACACACGTTAAATTATGAACGTTTCCCTGAGATATTCTGTCACTCGAAACTGGAGCTTACACGTGTTTCAACAAATACCATTATTGATCTGCACTCGTGACCAGGAGATCGAGCGACAGTTTTCTTGTTAGATTTACTAAGATTATTAAACTTTGTTGATTTAGCAGTGAATCTGCTGGATAGTTTGTCAAAATATTAAGAAAATATGTAATGAAATAATAACCATCGTAACTAAAACTGAGATTAGGCAACAGCGTCCTCTAAACCTGGCCTATCTATGATCCTCAAGCCGCGGGCTAAGCTTGGGGTTGACAACTCTTAAAGACCTTGTCCCGAAGAGATTTTTAGTCAGTAAGAAACACTCCTTCTTGTCTCGCCCAAGGCGGGAGAAGACGATGGATGAATTTCCCCATAAAAAAGTGACTTGATAAGTTGATAATATCCTATCACTTCAAAGAATAGTAGTTGTGTTGCTACATTAAATACAATAATATGATATTTAGTTTAAATACATTAAGTTCACATTTTAAAACAACATTTCATATTGTTTAGCTTGTTCCTAAACTATTACGTTAGAATGCATAAGTTGAATGACCGATATAACAAAATATTGAATATTTGTATTCTATACTTCCTAACATAGAACTGTAAATGAAAACAAAACTAAAAATATTCAGTTACTGTGTTTATATAATTTGAAATATGTTTATATTTACTTAACATTTACAAACAAACTGATTCGTAGAATTGTAATTTTAACGTAAGCAAAGCACAATTTAATAAATCTTGTTCGAGTATAAATTAGCAGTTCTTCAACGTTGTTTATAAAATGTAAATAAATAAATAAATCTTCGTAAATTCCACACGATGATAAGAATTTGATAGTAAGGGCTCAAAGCAGGAGAAGGAACGGGGTGGTTTTTAGTCAGTAAGAGTCTGACACTCCCTCCCGCCTCACCCAAGGCGGGTCATCGGATGATTTTCCCCCTCAAAAAAAAAGTAAGTATGGAGTGAAATTGGTCAAATATTACCTGGAGACAAACCTTTTTAGATTAACTGTTTTAGATTAATTGTTCCGAAAACAATTGCTAAGACAGTTCTTACCAATTATTTGGTTAAATAACCATTGAATGACTCCAAGTACAGCAGTAAAGCCAGCCTTTATTAGTTTAAGCTTATTATAATACATAATACGCAAGTAAACACTCACTTAACATATTAGTCAATAAAGTCTACATCCTCTACAGCGTAATAAATCAATCGCTCGTAATCTTCACGATACTTATTAATTAGGTACCCAGCCTGAATTTATAGTATTTACACTGGAGATTTATAATATCAATAAAACTAACGCTTATAGAGTTCCGTAAAGGTTTAATGGAACCACATATTACTAAGGCTCTCTGTCTATCAAAATTTTTCATCAGTTTTCAGTAGTACTAAGACGTGTTTAATTTTTATACTAATGAAGTGACTAACAAGTTTACGACACATCTATTGAGGACGTTTTTGTTCCAGAAGTTGCCGTAGTTATGTCACGTATTAATGAAGAAAAGCTCTACTAGTTTCGAGTCACAGAGGGACTTCTCATCATGAGCAGCATAGGCTGCGCGACGTCACCACGTCTGCGTTTACGACCTTAAAGCGTCCTAAAAATTAAACAAATGAGTTTTTGAACTGACATGGTCACTAACACTATCTATTAGATCTTGAGATATTTTCCATATTTATTTATGTCTATGAGTTTCCGATATTTCGGCACTGTTGCAAGCGCCATGATCACGGATGAACTCAGTAAATATCCCGTCTCAAGTTCTAAAGCTAAACAAATGGGTTTTTAGGGAACAGAGAGTAAAGTTCGCTAAGAAAAGGAGGATCCTCTAACCAGGCGAGGTGATCATGCCTGGCGGGCTTTCTGCCCAACTGTTGTTCGTTGGGATTTTCTATCCATGTTTATTCGCATGTAAATTTCATATCTGCGATGCAGGATATTTTATGACGTCGTCCATTGATTTACTCGTCGACAGTCTAAGTGCGACTTATGTCATCTGTCACTTATCAGGTGTCGCCACAGGTTCCTAGACAATTTCCATCCTTTCTTGCTACGGAACCGTCTTTGCTTCATACTGTAATATCACTTAACATGTCTTTATGGTTCAGATTTAGCCTTTAACTATATTTAAACGACCCTAGAAGTTTACTGCACTCGTTAACTAACCTCACTTTGTTTACAACTGCTATTCTGCCGTTAATTTTATAACATAGATGTACTCGAATATGTTTATTACGATGCCTAGCGTGTATTATATTGTCAACTGTTATAATCGTCCATAAAATTTAATAAATAAAACAAATGTAGGAAGTATCAGTAGTAGATAGTTTTAATGTCCGAAAGTTGTTTGTTTCATCTTGAATTCCTGCTTCAAAGTCTCGGTATACCGGCGTCAATTAGGCATTGAATTTTTAAGGTCTAAAAGCTATTAAGATAGAATAAGAAGAGTTATTCTATACACCTTCTTTTAATATCGGATGCCCTAATTCCTAATAGGATTAAAATCTCCTGCAAACATGTTACAAGCGCAAGAACTAAAGATGATAAGAAGATGGTTAAAAGATGGACTCGTGGTTAGTAGGACAAACCCATACACAAAAAAGATCCGATACCAGACAGTACCAAACAAAAGTAAGACACAAACCGCTATAAAACAATTAAATTTCTCAAAAGCACCGGTATTTAACATAGTTTCCCATGAAATCGACCTCAAGGTTAGACGTAAAATAATAAAATGGGTTATCGATCACGTCAGTTCTCACGAAAGTCGATGATGAATCGACGCAAACGCAGATACGACATGTTGGTAGCTACTTTGCATATGCTACTTTATAAATGTGCAGCTAATTAAATGTGTCGATTAACATAATATATAAGTTCGTTGCGGGGAAAGATGGTAACCTAACATGATATGATCTGAGGTTAGAATATCTATGAAAATGTAGAATGGGTAAAAAAGACACAATTCGTTCAAAAAACTCCCATGTTAAATTAAGAGCAAAACCGCTACCTAGGTAATAAGTATAAACTTTTACCTGGCTGTTTAACACATTAAACGCCATGGGAGGCAAAAATGACCGGCGCTAGAGGAGGATTTTATGTTTATAGATACGAAAAGGGGACTTCTTTTAATAATATGCAAGGATACAAATACACAGAAAAAAAGCTTTTAAAATAGAAGCTGACACAAGACAAGACAAAACGCCGTCCGTAGCCGTACATTGCAACTTGCAAACACGCCCCAAGCAATAATCGGCACAACTTATGAGCCATTGTATGAAAATGGAATCAATCATTCAGCCAACTCAAATGTCATGCAGATGATTATTTTGTATGCACGTTGTGATCTTATGGGCGATAACGAGTCATTACAATAATGTAATGATGATAGCTGAAGTCGTTTGTAATGATTTAAAGCAGTTTGTTCTAATATATGGTTTGGTAGTTGAGTTGTTTCGATTGTTTCCGTAATATTGTTATCTAGAAAAAGTAGAGGTTATCTAGAAATTGAGAGCAATGTCACATTCTTTATCCCCGAAGGGGTAGGCAGAGGTGAACATCATGACACGTAATGCCACTATGCAATGTACACCCTATTGTGTAAATGGTGAAATGTGGGTGTACATTGTATAACGGCATCTAGAAATAGATTTTTTATATTTAAAATACTCAGTAGATACTAAGATTTTCTTTTAACATTGCCCCCGACCATTTTCTAAAATTTCTTCTGTGTCGTGGATGCGTTTACAAACATACAAGTTGACATAAATATGACATCCAGACCTGAAACAACAACTTGTGGATCACACAGAGTTGCTCCATGCAGGAATCTAACCCGCTACACGTTGCGCAGCAGACGGTTGCCTAGCCATCACGCCCACCATGCAGTCAATGTCAGTCAAGTCAAACAAATTTAGTTTTCTTAACTGAAAACACAGTCATTCTCTATTACAGTCGTTTTTAATTCGAAATATAGGTAAACAAAACTAGAGATAATATCCAGTCTAAATGTGTCAACACAATACAGAGGATACTACCTATTGTAAAATTCCATTGTATTTGTAATATAAAACAATCATAAATAGATGACAATTATTCACATTCCTATTTGATTAGAAAATCACGCTGTTGTATGCACTTGTATAATCAGAGTATTGGTACATCCTGCAAAATACGTTGGTAAATAAACCTACAGATCAAGCTAAACAAACCATTATATCATGTTCTCGCTTTGTATGATCCTTCCGCACATTCGACGGTCAGCTTATACTGGTTTTCTATAGCCGTATATTCCACCACCACTCCAGGTTAAGAATGTTTTTCCATTAGAGATTTGCTATGCAGCTATGCTATGAAGATGTGTAAGGTGACCATTTTCACTGATACTAAGCTATGTAGATGTGCGAGTAAGATGTGCCGCCGCAGCACCAGTGCTAATCTATGTGCACCAATAAATATGATTGATGGAAGCCAGACGAATCCACAGTAACATAGCGTCTTCTTTAAGAAATGTTGTAAAATATATTTTGTATTAGTTTCAATTAAACGGCTGTGGCGATGGGGCAATTAATAGTATTTTTTGTAAGAGGTAGAGAGAGAGAGAATTATTTCCTTAAGAGTTCTTGGACAGTGGACAGTGGTCCTATGTCCATAAAACAAGGCAGACAGCATAATAAAATAATACATTTAAATAGAACAAACCGTAAATAATGGATTTAATAACAAACAAAGATACAAAGAACGACCTTCAGACAACAGAATCGTCACGCGATTATAATCATTATTGCAATGATAATAAAAGTTATTTCTCTACTAATTAACTGAGGAATCTAATGATGTATTAACACGATGCAAGTCATCAATCAAACTGACTAATTAAAAACGAATTAGGCCAAAATATGTTCCAAAATTCGAGTTTTCGAGGTCAAGTATTAAAGGCTCACCGATGTGATCAGCGTTTTTGTGACGATTTAATTTGTATACTTCAAAATATTAGGGTAGATGACTAATTTTTATTTTAATGTCCGTCTTGTAGATTATTTAAAAATATTAGACACGTATTTTTTATTTTCTTACGGAAACAAATACTTTCGAAGATATATCAATTTTAAATATCGCGTGACGTCACTTTAGAGTACGTTTTATACTCTATAGTGACGTAGTTAGCTCCCACTCCTAAACTTTGATTCGTTTTATCTAAGTATTGTTATCTTATATGACAAAATAAAAAAATACGTGTCTAATATTTTTTTATTACCTAACTGACGGACTAATTAGATTTTTAATTTTCATACCCTGTCATCATCCCTTTTCTAGTTGAATCCAATCAACAAAATTGTCTGCAACTAATTGTTGTTTATGTTCCTTAATAAAAACCACTGAATACGTAACGTTCAGAACACACGTAACTTAGGTAATGCACTAAATTGCAACGCAATGCACTAAGTAAAACTATAAAACTCGAGAACCAGGTGACATAATTATGATAAAAAACAAATAAGGACGTGTAAAAGCAGCTTATTAAAATAACAGAATAAAATTAACCCGAATGATGTAAGATTTAGCAGAAAAACATTGCATTTTAAGCGTTTAATGTGAGTATCAAATGCAGTTGCAGCGTTGAACATTGCAACAGAGTGGCTCGACCCGACTTAGTACTTAACACGCTTTGATATAATTGTTGCAATTTCAGCAACAACATGCTAATTATTTTAAAACCTTATGGTGGAAATTAAACACGTAATGTAGTTTAACTTTATACTAAGAAACATAAAGATTACGAAACCAAGCACACGCGACAAATATTAACCCCTAAAGTGCTGTTAAAATCTACATCTACAACTGTGGTATTTTCACAAATATAACTTATAATCCGAAGCTAAAATATCAAAGAAAAATCAACATTATATTTCATCTAATCACTTCACAAACAACGCACGTCAAAGGGTCCATACGTCTGTAAGAGCCTTTACACGCCACTAATCCATAATACAAATCATGACCTTCTTTCTCAAGTCTTTAGCCCATGGTCAAATGAGCAATATGTATCGTTAAAATGCGCATGATTCGCTTATTGTGTTTGTGTATACTTTAGTCGGCCACTTGAGCAGGATATTGGTCGGTTAAGTAGTTATTAATGGTGGTTTGATAGGTCTTAATTTATTTTATAAGTTGGGTTTGAAGTTTGCGTTTGAAGAGATGATATTATGTTTGTGTTAGTAGGTAGTATTAATTGTTTAACTGTTTTAAACTTTATCCTAAAGCCTTTAGTGTATTTAGCAGGTTTACCGGGGCTCCTGCTCAAAAAATAGGAGTGAGGACGGAATGGTTATTAGTTAGTAAGAGTCTGAAAATCTATCTCGCCTCGTCCAAGGCAAGAGAAGTCAATGTATGATTTTAGTGTCCACCAGAAAAGAAGAGAAAAGATCACATCAGTGATTTCTTTGTTTAAATGCTGCAGAAGACAATTTTTCAAGGATTGCGTGACGAATAACTACATTTTTCTCTACAAAACCTTCCTCTTTCCACATTTCCTTCATTCAAAGCGAGGCCTTTAACCTCAAACTGGACAGTTACACGCAGCTATTAAGTACGGAGATTAGTAAACTATTTGCAAGGATTATCGAGTTAAAAGCTTCCGCTATCAGTTCGCACGTCGGCGCGGACGCCGCCTGATATTAGAGCAACGCACTCGTTTGAAAGGATTCCTGTCACTTCCTGATTGCTGCATTCGATACTGCAGAACTGAAGGCTGATTATTACCTGGAACAAAGAAATAAAAGTTATGTTAGCTTGGTTGTAAAGTTTAAAATGTAACAGCCTCATGTGTGTGCTACTGTCGAAGGTGTTGGTCTCTCTTCGCCCAAGGTTACGGCACTTTGCATCATACCAACATTCATTTTATTACCTTCAATCTCTTATAACACCGAAACACTCTCCCCCATCGAAAATCAATCAAAGACTCAAAAGGCGCTATCAGACTTTCGCACCAAAAAACTGTTAGCCGCCATTAGCGCTGTTAACAACAACATTATCGTTCGCGCCCTACACAATACAAGCAATCAGGGCTAACAAAAACGCGTACCTACTTTAAAGGCCGAGTACTTCATCAACAGTTGTTTGGCAACAAGTTGATGCTTGATACTGGGGCATTCCATCACGTGCGCCGGCGGCTGTACGAACGCCACTTTGACAGCGAAATGATGCAAACAAAAACTGACTCGGAACATTTCCCCCTTAAATTATAGCTGACAATTGGTGCACTTTACGAATCACAGATGAAATGCTGGACTTAAAGGCCAATGCTAGAGGCTGTACAGATCTATTGTGAACGGAACTGACTTGCGGCGCTCGTGATCATGAACATTTAATACCAACAAAATAGTGTGAATTGCCGGCAAGTTGCGAGCGGCTAGGCAAATTACAAGGAGAATATTGGCGATTGCCATTTCGCCTCTCTCCAGCTACAAAGACATTTCACACTTGTCATAACAAGCAAAAAGACGGTATATTGGTGCTGTAGCTAAGCGATCTACTGTTTCGTGACGCAGGAAAACAATTCTAGAATCAGTGAGGCAACGTTTTTATAGCAGAAATACCACGCATTTTTACCTGGCACCACAAATAAACTAACTAAAAGGAAAAATGTTTAAACAATAGAACGGACTATAATTTCGAAACGAACATAAGGAAACGTACAATAGTCTATGTTTCATAAACGTCATCTACAGATTTATATCACGTGTTATCCCTAAATAAAGTTATATATACCGTTGTGTTGTTATCATTAAGACGGAGATCGTGACAGAGACAGTTTAATGTCGTTACGTACATAAATTCATCGTACGCCACGCACCACGCACCTGCTACATTTATAAATTTCATTTACGTTCCTGTCAAACAGGCATTTCCCGCCAATTAATGCCGTGATGTACCTAGTGCCTACATTTGAATTTAGAATGTATGACGTTCCATAGATAAAACTGCGATGAAAAAGTTTTATGTAACGAGTTTGCTAGCTGAAATTGATTTGGTTTTGGATGTTCATTTTTTGTCTATTGGTACATACAATTTGTTACGTGAATATTATTTAAATTACATTGTTGCTTTTCATAAACAGTAAGAACTAACTCGTACTTACTGAAATGTGACAAATTATATCAATGGAATGGATGAAATTTGCCGATTAAGAACTTCTTATCTGGAAAACGAATGGTCGGTACCTTGACACAATATCATTGTACCTAATTGCTGAACGATCAGATTACCTACTATACTTATCAAATTCAAATAAAGGCGACTACACGCTAGAAAGAATAACATAATAACTATCTGTACGTTCAATTAGTTTCCTTATATTTAAATTAGTCCGGGAGCCTACCATTTTGTTTTATAAACATTAACCAACTACCAACCAGAAGTTTCTTTCTTAATCACCATTAAAGTATAAAAATGTCTCCAATCAAATAAATTGCTATAGAATGCTTATTTACTGCAACACAGACAGACAGACAGACAGACAGGTAACTTAATAAGGAAATCAGACATAATAATTTTAACAGCGTATTTCCAATAGTTTAAGGTGAAGTAGTCTTCATCAGAAAATATGACGTTTTTTGTTTACATTGTTTAATTACCATAAGGTATAAGGTTAAGCGGTTTTAAGATTTCCTCTTGACTTAATGATGGTGGCAACAAAAACTTCAGATTGCTATTTGCCATTAATTTGAAACTTATAGTTGTCAATGTCAATTAAAGTCAACGATGATTAAGTGTTTTCTAATTGCGGGCTTATGGCGTGAGGCAATCGCATTCAGCCTTAATACTGGCTGGTAATGTTTCGTGTCCATTTCCATAGAGAATGGACTCTTCAGAATGTATTTTTTTTTTCGTAATTTAAAATCTTGGTTGTGTGTTTACTTAATTATTCTTGTGTTATTAATGTCAAGTAGGTACTTGATGGTGTAAAAGTGTGTGAATATGATATGTTGTTTTAAACTTCCTAATACATTAAGCCTTTAACCGCCAAGTTAAAGTTTCGTAAAGTTAAAAAAAATATATTTACACTAAATAAGGAGGAGCAATCGTGTGAATAGAACGAAAAAATCATGTTCTCTGTCACAGCAATACGACATGAGCGGCAGAGACACGGAAATATATGTGTCGTAGGTATATGCAACACAGGTGGATAAAGGGTTAAGAGCTCCATCTGTAAGTTATGTTATACTGACGAACTATTTTCGAAAACGTCTTGTGTTTGTTTGTTTTGTTAAAAAATATGTTAAACTTATTAAATTAAAGATACGTTTGTCAAATGTGTCCGTTATGACATCAGTCATACCTACTGCACTGTTGGATTCGTGATTCATGTCCAAATTAGTGATGGCATCGTATTAGTTACGTCAATCTATCGATACTTTATAATTTAAGCAGGTCCGCTCAAACTGTTGTGGTTCTTTCCTCAAAAGACCACTACAGAATCAACTTGCACGGTTCTCTCACATCTTTGTTTGATTTGTCTGGACTTTAAAAGACCTCTGAGTTTGTTTCTGCATTTCTTCTCAGAGTAGTCTGATAGGAAATGTCGATCTCACCTCATCTAGATTTTTTTATATTATTATTTACATTTTATTTACAAAAAGTAAATTCATTGCATTTCATTTCAAACAGCATTGCATTTTTTATTATTTTATTTCAGAATGAATTAGTTCTATTGTCGTTTGAAAGTAAACGTTTGCACGTGCAGTCAATAGTTTCAAATTTCTAATCTAGAATAGACAAGAGTGGTTCTATTACCGACCATTGTTCGAGCTAATTAACATATTTAGTATACTTTACGAGTTCAATTTATATCCAACAATCCATGATCTTGAATTAGGATATATAACGTCACACCTTTTATCCTCGAAGGGGTAGCCAGAAATGCATATACAGCTCATAATGCCACTGTACAGTGGTACATTGTACAATGTACACCCGCCTTTCAGTGTTTGTTATAAGTCCCATGTAATAGGGGCCTATTGGCATATAGGTACTGTGCACAATTCCAGACTCCATGCTACTACTGGAAAATTTTCGAAAACCGAAAAGTAACCCAGCAATGCTTTACCCGCCCCGGGTATCGAACCCGAGACCCCTTGCCCGGCAGTCGACTAACGAGACATCTTGAATTAGGAAACGTATTGATAAAATAAGTATAGAAAATAAATTTATTAGCACATTGACACTGTGACATCGATTTTATTAAATTATTCTCTTGTAGCAACAACAGGTTCGGCGAAGGCTAAATTGTGAATCATCATTATGAATTTATTAAAACTTCGATTTTATCGTAAAACCGTTGTTATTTTACTCAGCATCAGTTATTGTTATGCTCAATAACTACTATTTACACCTGTATCCATCTATTTTAATATTTATTGTACCTAATCTATTTAAAAATCTGAACGAAAAACACATTGTTTTGTTACCATTATATTCACTTCACTTTTCTTTCTAGCACCTCATTTGTCGTCTATCTACGAAACAAAGAAACAAATGATAACTTAAAAAATATCTACATAATAAAAGTAGATTTCCTATCAACCACATAAATAATATGCTCATAAAATATTGCACTTGATCTACATACCGGAGTTTATCGATTGCATTCGTATCTACCGTTATCGATACTTATCGGGAATCCCTAAAAGCCTTGGGCTTCACCGAACATCGATTTAAGCGAAGCATCGATTTATATCGCCAAAACATTTCGAAACTCGCTACAACTCGACCACTGGTCACTGGCCACCGACATTTGAGCGAAGGGAATTTGAAATAAGAACAAAAATGCGCGGGAATTGTGTAAGGTTTCGAGCGGTTTTGACGGGAAGTTTTAACGGTCTTTGTCGAATTTTGAATTGAAATTCTTGTGTACAGACAAGTATTAAGGATTTAATTTCAAAATATTTAGATTTTTTCTTTTTACACTGTAACACTTTAACAGATTCATGCTTGATTGAATAGTAAATCAGTACCCTTAGTATGAGTTTGCTTTACGTTTAAAGTAATCGAAACGAGAGCGCGTTCAGCGTTCTGATTGGCCGGCTCGAATAAACCAACCAATCAGAGCGTCGAACGCGCTCTCTAAAGCAAACTCAACTCACTCTAAGGGTACTGAATAGTATTAATATTTACTTAAATAATAAACACGAACATTTAATACGTTTAAGAATATGCATCGCCTTAAGCATTTAGCATTAATTAATTATGTATATCAAAGGTGATTGACACTTCATTAGGCATGCTACTCATATTAATCGTACTCATTCATATCAAGGCAAATAACTATCCTTTTATTTTATATTTTTATCTTTTTCTTGTTAAGTCTCATACGTCATAATCATAAGTGAGTATTAAAAAAAACAAAAAGTCTTTTGTTTAAAATTGATTATGGAACATGTACAGCGATTAATTGTTGACAGCAAACAAATTGTTTTCCCTCGAGGCATTTAAGTAATGAAAACAATATTTAATACATGTACTGTATCGTTGATGATACATAAATACATTAAAAAATTAAACACTTTTTAAAACGAGCTTTTATGGCGCAGTACCAATGAAATTACGCGCTTTCCGAGGCACGGGGGTGAAACACCGTCGAACTTCCTGACTCAGAAAATGCCAATACCACTTTTTCGCCGGCGTAGAAATCGAAGCTGAGATACGTTGAACAGCAGCCGGTCACCAGACAACTACGCCAACCGTGCAATCACTTCTTTTATTTAAAAACATAATAAAAATACCAGTCAATTCAATAGCATCTTTATTTGCATAGGTACGAAGAACTTACTTAATTAATAAATGTCCCACTGACATTGACAAAATATTCAGATCGTGATTACTTTCACTTGGAACATACGCAGTATTTTGTTCTCTAGTAATTAATACTTTCTACCTACATTAACTAAATACCTATCAATTACTGATACATGATACTTAAGTAAACTTACTTGTTTCGGGTATAAAGTTATAAGCTGTTGTTTCTCTGACATACTTTGTTTTTATAAACAATGTTAATAACAGCTTTCCTTGTCCATTTCTTTTTAATTGCAACTACTTATATAGTCCTAACTGAAGATAAGATAAAAAATATATTTAAATATCACCATGTATGTACCAATGTGAAGCTGCAAGCAAAATGTCCAAGCCAAATCATTTATTCCAATTAAACAATATTCTTAGGTACTGAAACATCAACAAAGAAAGAAATAAACAAGTCTGTCAGTCTTATAATGATAAATGTATGTACAATTTACGTCAATCCTTTTAAATTTAAAATTCTCATTTATTAAATTTCTGTAACCTAACAATAATATAAAATAACCTGTAAAACCTGTCAAAACGCGTTTAGTTATCTCTAAACAATTGGTTCAAAATGAGAAATATTTTGATATAAATAGTTAATTTGTCGAGTAAACCACATAACAGCTCTTCATCTTCCTCGTAATGCTGAATAATAAATACATTTCACTGTAAAACACATAAAAAACACAAAGTAACATGTTTCACAAAATAAATCCCTTATAAAATATTGCATCAAAGAAAATGATGTAGCATCAAATTCGTTGTAAGTGGCAGCATGAAACCGCACTTCATGTTAAAAAGAGAGTAACAACACATTTTTTTTTACTTTTTTAAAGTAATCAGCTCTCGATTGCCCCACCACTCGATAAACACCTTCACATCCTCGTCCTCTTTTTATCCGATTATCGATAACTGCATTTGTTGCCCAACATCGATAAGTGAACGATAATTTTATAGAGTGCAAACATCCCTATCTGTTGTAAATAGACGCTTAGTGTTATCGACTTAAAACTTAGTGTGCTGTTTGGTGTCGTGTTTCTTTCGGTAAAAAACATAGTTGACTTTGCTTGCATTTAAATAATAATGTAGAACATAGGAGTATGTAAAGTATGAAGTCATTCAGAACGGATTAGCTTATAAATATCTAATATTCACAATACTATTTATCTTTTGTTAAATTAATGAAAAAATGCCTGGTGACTGCCTAGCGGCAGTTACCGGGGTGCTGGCTCGAAAAACAGGAGTAGGAACGGGGTTATTTTAAGTCAGTAAAAGTCTAACATTCGCCTCGTCCAATGCGGGAGAAGTCATTGGATGATTTTCCACCCTAAAATGTATTAGTAAAATGACGCAACGGAGACAACAAACCTTAGTCAATAATAAAAAACAATTTTAACAAAAAAAAACCGACTTCAAAAAATAAATATTCCAAAACAAATTAATATGCACTAAAAAGTAAAAGAAATAAATGCGTATTTTTCAACAACTTAATAGATCAACTAACTTTAATAACTCATCACACACATTATAATGTAAGTAGGTACAATTATTGTTATTTCTGGAGTCGGTGTCAGCCAACTAAGATAGGTTTGTTATTTACCTATTATCACAACAAAACATTGCAGTTTTACACCAGTTGTAAGTAGGTAGTTAACCACCACTCCGCCCGTGCCGTGCCCGTGCCGTGCTAGTAGGCGTTTCCTAGGCTGACACCGACTCCTTAATATTAATATCTATCCATATTCACGCATAATTACATTATTTTCAAATGTATATTAACCTGATACCCTATCTGTCCTGAATTGTATGGTTACTCAGAAAGATAAGCTAATATACATCACTTAAACTCAAACGCAGAGCATATTCTGTTCATTTTTGAGGAGTTCCCTGGATTATCTTCCACATTTATGGTCAGACTTTAAAAAAATTTTTATGGGACCACACGGACATCGTACTCTTTCAAACACAAAAAGAATTTCTCAAATCGGTCTATAACTGACGGAGATATCGATTAACATACATAAAAAAAAAAAAAAATACGGTCGAATTGAGAACCTCCTCCTTTTTTTGAAGTCGGTTAAAAAGAATACATGTTCTTAAAAAACAAACCTTAATTAGCCTCAAAACCTCCACTTTTGACCCACATACAGTTGATATAATACCTGCTTAAAATTGCATTATTTAATAAATAATTACAAGTTACAAGAAATAAACACTGAAAGTGCGACCGGCCTTCGATTGCACTACAGAGATATAAGATAAAATACATTGTTTCTTATTGGGTTAACCTTCGCGATAAAGATTTAATAAACATAATCATTAAAACGTAAACATTGTTGTTAAGTAGTTAAATGTCACGGACCAAAATACACCAATAACAATTAAAATATCTCGTAAAACCTTAGATTGTAATTAATTTTGTATTAAGGAAGTTTGGTTACTATGTTTCATTTCATATCTTTTATCACAACGAATGAGGTAGCTATTTCATAGCCAACTACCGTGCGGAATTAAATTGGTCCCATTCAATTATATTATTTGACTATTTATTTTATTTCCTGTGTTGGTTAGATACGTGATATAAAATGACCAGCAACTCCGGAAAAATAGTCACTTGCTTGTAAACAAGACAATCCTAATCTTTACGTTATTGTTTACTGAGAATTTTAAACCCAGAAACACAAAATACATTAGGTATATTATGATATATCCATATTATGAGGGTTCACAAGGATGACAAATAAGACATTATTCTGCAACACCATTAACCGAATAACCAAATAATTACACAATTAAAAGCGACTCCAGAATAACTACTGCTCTAATGAACTACAAAACTGTCAGCCATCAGCCGCCACTTTCCCTGGTTCCTCGGCCTTCAGACGCTCACGTAATGGTAAACAGCATTCATACATGTCAAAACAGTTCGACGAAAGCCCTAAAGTTCGTTATGTTTCCCCATTGTGACGTCAATTGGCAAGCTCGTTGTGTTGCGTAAAACATGCTAAATAAGGGTTCTCCGTTACAAAAATACTTTTGCACTAGGCCCTGTTTTACTTTTCTTTTGAAAAGAGGTTGAAAGGAATGGTTATGTAAACTCTTACGCATAGTAGTCTTTTTGACTTATATAGGAAGGTAATTATAGGAGGTAGTGTATTAAAAAAAGTGACAAATAGGTAGTTATGCCGAAAACAAAATGCTGTAGTTAGTTGTGACTTGAGCGAGCAAACGTTTTTGAGTAAATAATTGCTTTCTTTTGTCACTTTCGCGTGTGTTTAAAACTGTCCGCAGCTTTTCGGTTTTACTTATTTGTTAAGAAACTCACTTTCTGTTAGTTATGTTTTGTAGTCGCCTGACTACAAGTCTAGATAGATTTTAAGCAATTCTCCCAATCTGCATATAAATCTCAATATACCTATAGTTTAAAGAGCAGGTAGTTAGGTATATTATTAATTCTGAAACTATCAATTATAAACCAGGATAAAACATATTCCACCAAACATCAGAACCGCCCACAGCTTCAATGCCATTCTCATAAAAAATAATCCCCCTCTCGATTTCAGTAGAACTAGAGGAGTGACCACAACTCTATATTAATACCGCGTGCAGGTCAAACCACCGTATGCTCTTGACATTTACATCTTTTGTGCCTCTACTTGTTACCGTAATAACGTGTTCACACATACACAGTAGAATGGAGCGTTTTAATTCATTGTTTTATTCTCTGAACTGATTTTAAAATAACGACTCCTACACAGAGATGGGGAAATGCAGTACGATTCAAACTAAACAGAAATAAAAGACGCATTGGAAGTTTAATAAGTAGTGATAACACATAAAAAGTCATACACAGAACAAGATTTGTTTATACCCTAGTCAATCAACCATCATGGGATATTCGTATCTAAAAATATCACGCGACGATTGAATTTTGTTTGACAGTTTGTCTGTCCGGAGCTGCGGACTACCTAGCGCGGGTTTACCGGAACTCCGGTTCGACAAGCAGGAGTAGGAACGGGGTGGTTTTTAGTCAGTAAGAGTCTGACACTCCCTCTTGCCTCGCCCGAGGCGAGAGAAGTCATTGGATGATTTTCCTCCATCAAAAAAAAGGGTTTTGAAACAGCATTGTTTTTCTACTAACTAATTACTAAATCCCAAAAACGTATGTGAACAAGCCTTACGTCCTTATTCCAATAATCTACTTGTAATTCTCGATAGGAATCATTATGGCGTTATATTTGCCTGTTAATTGTGAGCACAATGCCTCTACTGTACAGCTTCAAGTCGGCCTTGCAGCCACAATCACGACTCAGAACACCTGCGGAGATCTTGCCAACTTATAGCTATTAGTTCTCGAATACAACTTGATATCAATTTTAAATGGTTATAAAAAATGTTAGAAAATTATACTTGTATTCTTGTCTTGTAATTTCCTTGATGGTTGCTACACAAAGCTTGAGTTGTTTCTCGCCAGTATTCAGTCTAGGCGAACCATAGGTGTCAAAAGTAATTTTTACACTATGTGTCTATAGAAACTTCATGTCTAAAGGTAAACTATCCGGTATCTAGTATCTTTAGCGGGCTTATCCACCAGAGACATGGTATGTAGCTATGCTGCGAAGATGTAATAGCTAAGCTCTGAAACTATGTGACCGTTTCCACCATTGCTAAACTATGTGTACCAATGAATATGATTGGTTGAAGCCAAACGCATCCACAGCAACGTAGCATAGCACATCTCTGGTAGAAAAGCACCCGTAATGTATCTATCTAGTTTACCTTCACTCAATGTTAAGTACAGTTGGAGATGGTTTGCTAATCGATACGTTAACATAAGGTCAGAATCGTGATCACCATAATCATAATTGGCCATAAGTTTGGAGTTATGTCAAGGAAAAATATATTTGATGCTCATTGCATCGACAGATAATCGTATATATTTAATAGATACTTTTACCATCCTATACTTACGCTATACGATGTATAATACAGTACCTATTTAAAACATTGCTGAAAAAGTTTTAAATGACCAAAGAGCATACTTTATTTCTTAAAGCCAAAGAAAGAAAGAGACAAAATATCAAAATGTTGTTAAAACACAGTTCTCAATCACGCAGACTTCGCCAAGCTACCTGCATTTGCGTTTACCTTAAATAAAGCAATATCTTGCCCAAACCAAACAAATAAACAAAGATTTTCTTGAAAGTGGTCTGTTTACCGCAGTTGATCCCCTTTTATGAGAAACGCACGATTAAGGAAGGATCTGACTCAAATTCCTTTGCCCCGTTCGGGTCAACGCCAATGGCTATAAAGTTTGCATTTTTTTTCTCATTGGCAACGCACACGTCGAAGGTTTACGAACCATAAAATCGCTTTTAATTCCTGCTTCATTAAACAAAATATTATTTCGTCATAAATTATGTATAAGTCCATAATATTTGAGTACCGTTATTTTCGAAAAAAAAAAAAAACGCTCTGGAACTAAAATTACCGTTGCTTTTTAAAATTGAATGTATATGGACTAGATATGGCGTCGTTTCGTTTCGATGTCGAGTTTACACGTTTTGTGGTTATCATGTTCTAAATAATCATGTAACACCATCTATACCATGCACTGTTTGGGCTTCCAAAGGCATTCGGAGGCTTTTACTGGCCTGGTTTGTGGAGGTTCGTGCACGCTAGTCTCGGACGAGGCCGTACACGCAGTGATGTGTTGATAGCAGATTCAGATTGTAAAATAAGGTTAAAATGCAATTCAAGTAACAACTATACAACATCAAAATGTTTGAAGTACAAACTAACAAAAAAAAAAAACAGTGAAAAGAGTAAATATCAGATCACAGCTGGTATATTCCAAAACATCTGTTACATGACACTAAACAGCTAGAGTTCAAAGTTCTACCCAATGAAGATACTAGAGAAATTCAATTTAAATACTAAACTTGACATTGCCCCAGAGGTCAGACAATAAGATTGCACATGTCACTAATCGATTACGAAACTTGTAATCAGCAGTATTGCCAAACAGCAGAACGTGTCGATTGATAAACACAATGTAACAATTACTCGCCTTTGTAGTGTGAATCGCTTGGATGATTGTGTGTGAGCTAATAATTTACACACAATTAATGAACTAACCGTTAAAGTTATTGGGAAAATGAGTTAATCGATTACAAAGAACGTTATGTCAACAATTCCTTATCACTTTGTCAGTGGTTAAGTCTGCAACACACAATTCCCAAAAAAAATAAAAGGAAAAGGAAGGAAGGAAAAGAAAAAGTATTAAAAAGGAATGCATAGTAAACGGAATTACACTACGTAGTAGCAAATACCAAACGCGGACACAGAGGTATAAAAACAGAACATCTTAATGTCTTTTTAAATGGTGAAGATGAAGTTGAAACCGATATCTTTTTGTGCGGCTCGGATACTAATACTACCCAGCGCACCAAACACGTATAACTATTAGCGTCTGTATTAATTTCCGCCACTTGAAAGAGAAATGGTATTCTTAGTCTCAAGTACCGTAATCTGCTTAGAAGAATGAAAGATTTCTTTCAACTCCGAGGTCAACACACCCATTAAGAAGATTAATTCAGCAACAATGCAGCAAAAAATATAGCAAATTACTGCCTAAGCATTAATTCATCATTTAACCCCGCCCTCCGACTCACAAAATAATAAGCCTTCGTGACCAAACCCCATGCTCGCTTAATTAAACCATAAAGAAAGAACACGCGTTCACAAAAAAGTAGAACCGGTCATCGACAAACGCAAATTGAAATGTCAAAGTGAATATGTCAGAATTGAAGTTTCCGTTGTTTCGTCTCATCAAAATATTAATCTAGTTGATTAGCCTCAGGTCACATTACACAACCCACAAACAACGGTTCGTTGAGTAAATTCATGCGAAAATTGCCAGTAATTTGTACGAGGTCATCTGCACATAATACTGTCGTTGGTATTGTATGGTCCGTACTACAATTTAGTGCAATCGCATAGACCAGGCTTGTCAATTATTAGCAAGGCAATATTGTTTGTCATAAATCGTTTTCAATATCTGTAGACGTGATTGAATAATAGAAACAGTACAGAGTAGAACAGTTAAGAACTTACCTGTATATATTTTGTACAGCGAGTCCAACAAGCCTTGCATCATTTTGACGTATTATTTGGGCACTAGTTATATCACAATACACTTTAACAAAAACATGTCTAGACTGACTGGCACAGAATAATCACCACAGAACACTATCGCTTTATTATTTTTAAAATAACAAGACGTGATCAATGGTTAGCATGGCTGAAAATAAAATTCTTCAAACTAAATGAGCAGTCATCCAGACAGCTAATTAGTCTCACATCGGAACAAAAGCATGAGCAGATCAATTGGTATTGGAAAAAAATAAATGAAGACACAAACGAGAAATTACTATAAGTTTCGAAGGTGAATGAACTAATAGACAGCACGGTGGCCAAATTGAAGTAACGGTAACCACCGTCGGATCTTTATCATCAATCAGATTTGCGTAACTATCTTTTAGCAATTACTGCGTACACTTGAGTGGTCCAAATCACTGGTTGCGAGGAATGCAGTCAACGTATACAATTACAAGTATTAAGGACAAAAGAAATGTGATCTAGTTACAACCAATATCGAGAGCACAAAGCAAGGCTGCCACTATTTGAGGCTATTGAAGCGTACATAAAGTAGTACATACATATAATAATATAAACGCAATTTATTAAAATGTACAAACAAATATCAACCTAGACCTCGATGACCATAAAAGTCATACAGAAAATGATGAAGTTGAAGTATTATGCAAGGTGTTATAAGTGCCTACGTATAATGGACAGCAGAACGCCTACGGCAATAGTACAAGCGGTAGAAAACAACGTGTTTTACATGATGTAGTACAATATGGGCTTAATGGTGACGAAACATTTGATGTAGGCGGGAACAGAGACGTGTAATAAATTGGAAGAATTGTAATAAGCGTAAAAACACTAGTAGCAAGTTCAAATTCCAAGGAAAAAGATATATCACAAGAAGATTTTCATTAATACGCCAAAAAATCTTTCACGTCTTGAATAATTATGATAAACATATGTTTCATCATTACGTTACGTTTACTCGTAATATTTTCTCTAAATATTTGCATTAACATTATTAACTACTGGGATGCATTCGAACAGATTATTCGGATCATTTGAGGAAAGTTTTCGTCGGTCGGAAAAATGTAAAAAAATATCAATTTTATTAATCTTGGCACGGGTTTTAGGATAACAAATAAACTTAACAAGCGTTTCCTAAAATCATTTATCATTGGGCAAATGGTAAGAGAATTGTTTGAAGAGTTCGAAGAAGACGTAACAATAACTCAACTTTACAGAAATTTTAGAATTTCTATGGAAATATTGGAGGTGTTTGAAATGATATTATTTATCACGTTATGTGTAAACTACCAAACTTCTGAGAACATTCATACTCATAATTTATCTTTAAGCATCACAAAGATAAACAACCATGGCAAGTAAGATAAATGGAAAAATGGTAAATTAGTTGACTAAAGTTAAACGAGACATTGACACAAGTCATATGAGCCTTAAGGCAAAAAATATGTGACTGGAATAAGAATTAACGAGTCCAAAAATAATACGCAATGTTATTTCAAGTGAAACAATACCGAACCGATTTACGAGCAAAACAAAGAAACGTAATTAATATGAACGAAGCCAGTAATGTTACATTTGAACACTTACGAGAACGTGGAAACGTGCACGCTTTAAAAATAAACTTTAGAATAACAATGTGTTAGCAAATGAAGACAATAATGACATGTCCACATGAATGTAAAGTAAAATTAGACGCACGAGACAGCCATTGCGAAATCAATGGAAAGAACGGCGTAATGATACAAAGCAGTTCTTTTGTAACTGAAAGACTGCGAAGACCTCTAGGCCCCTTTGAATACTTATAATAAACGACTTGTATGTCATTTTTTATTTCCACAGGACCCCTTACGTTATTTCATTTAATACAAAATCCATCATGAATACTTGAATGCATGGTCCAGGATCAACATTACTGACATACTTAGCCGTCTCGCTTTATTCGCGGACACAGTCTAGTCTTTTTGTTAAGGAACTATAGCCGGATAAAATTAGAATTTCAAATGCATTCACCCGCCGTAATTCATCTTACTGCTGCAAAAGAAAAAAATATTATCCCGACGAGTTTATGCTGTATAAAAGAGACATCACTCAGATATTACGTTGCAAATAATAAAAAAAGATATTTGCAAGTGTCCCGAACAAACGACAATTTATCCTCCTGTAAATTGGAAGTGGCATGTCTGCGCTTAATCAAGCGGACACCGGAGCAAAAATCTCGGTGACCGGTCAAACTGAACAAGATGAACGAATACTTCGAAAAAAGAAAGTTCTTGAAAGTTTCCGGATCGACAAATTCGAGACTGGTTTACCATAAAAAATATTTATTTAGCAAAACACATTTGCACTTGCATTACAACAAACTGTCATCTATCGTTAATAGACGACGTTGATTGGCAAATATTTAAAACACTGTCACTTTTGAAACCACATTTTGCACTCGCGACGATAACTCGGATGTAAAGCATGTACACGCAACTCCAGATGTAACTCTTGGCGTTTCTATGACTTAGCTACGAGCTGTGATCGAGTCGCAAGAGTTTGTTAGGGCGGGCGCTCATTGCGGATCGCGCGCCCGCGCCGTCCGCGGTCTGCCGCACCGCCGCCGCCACTGGCGTACCGGGATTATTTATAAATTCATACAGACAGGGGGTCGTAGAATTTTGCACGACGTCGTCGTGGTATGCCAAACCTAATGACTGGATCAGGTCACACCGGAAACTACTGTCAGGTACCTTCTTAAACTTAACGAACGCATTTCAGGCACAAAAATGAATTAGATTCGTTGATGATTATTGTATTTATTTTTGGACATAGGATTCAAGTTTCAACTACCTACACTTTAAAGGCCATCAATCAACTTTATCATTGGGACCTTTATTTAATACATTATTAATTTCAATTTAATCCAAATATGTATAAAGCCCGCCTACATAGAACCGCGATCAAATTCTAAAAAACGTTTCGCAAGCAACTTGTTAACTCAAAGAATTTTCCGCCGGCCCTGGCCATGCCGCCCACCTGGACAGGTGTCCAGTGCGATGGCTCATATACCACGGTATTACGTTGGCCACGTGACCGAGATTTAAAATTAAGCTGTATGAGCAGTTTCTTGCATGACGTTAAGATTTATGGATTGCTTACAAATTACGTGCCATTGACTTGCAAGCTGTATGTGGAGTTCTGGTTATTGAATTACCCCTAGTTTCTGCTATAATTGAATTTTCTCGAACAAAAATGTGACGGTACACTAATGAATCATCTGCAGGCAGAATACAAAAGACTTGGCGTTCGGCACTACTGGCAATTCATACCAAATATCTCGACAAATGACAGCTAAAATTAAAACAATGAGCAAATTGAATGAACATAACTGAAGTTGAGCCAAATCTACCTGTAGGTTAGTGTGATAAACAACAAACTGACGGAGAACCGACAGGTAAGTCTGTAGAAGCAGAGAAACCACATGATATCAAATTATCGAAGCACCCGGCACCACAAGTTGAAATAAAGCAAAAGAACATCGAACAATGTAAAATTGGCACTCTAATTCGACCCGTCCGATCGTTTTGACAGGAATCCGAAAAATGTCAACAAGCCATCGTTCAAACTGTACAGAGTAACGACGGCAAGTCAGACAGGAGTGACGCCCCTGCCTATTTGTATTCTAGAATATTCATTGCGCATCAGTATTTACGTGTTTAGTTCAATCTGAAACAGCTGTCGACGCTGACGCGGTTTTCATTGTGAACTTTATTATTGATCGTAAAGTATCGTTCGTTAGCGTTTCTTTGACGTAATGCTAACGTCTTAGAGTAAACTGAATCTCTTCATCTTGTCAGATAATGTGATATTTCGCATAAGTGCTTGTTATTGTGTTCAATTGAAATATGGAAATAGATACGTTGGCTAGTAAGGAAATGACGCGTTTTACGTTGCGTTGGTACGATGATCCTCATTGCATGCATCGATGAGTTGGTAAACACGTTTATTTTGAAACGAAAACGATTGTATTGAATTTACTGAATACATGTCATTATTGTCATGCTAGTTTACCTCATTAAAATTTTAGGTTGCAACGCTTTGGTCTTTTATTAACGCTGCACTTATTTGGTCTATCATGCGTATCCATCACTGTTTCTTGTCTTGTTTTTTCTAGCAATTCAAGAGATTCTTTTTTATTATAATGTTCATTGATATCTTAACATTGTAAGCTATCGTCTTCAGGATCAATCGATCGTAACGTAATCTTTAGGCAAATGACCACTATATTCACTCACAATTTTAAATCAAACTAAAATAGAGCCGGATTCAAAATAGATAAAATCTATTCAGGAAATAGGTACCTATAACAGCCTATCTTGTATTTCAAACAAAAAATAGACATGCCCAAATATAAAGCCAGAAAAGTAAAGAGAACAAACAAACAATCGCACGCATTTCCAATAACAAGCTGTTACCTAAACTACAGTTGTTTAATGTTTATATAATAGTGTATTTGTAAGTTAATATAAACAAGATTACTATCTGTAGAAACATTATCCGGTGGACCTGAGTCACTGCTTATTTCATAAGACACGTTTTTAAACTTAAGAAAAAAATATTCTTTATCACCTTCAAAAATTTTGTCGTCTTGGTAACTCTGGTCCTTGGCTACCGATTTAAAAACGACTAGATTTTTCTGGAATCTACCATTGGGTGATGGACATGGAACATATCAATCGTATCTTCTTCTTTCTCACTTACGATTCACGTAAATGCTGCCACATTAGTGAATTTCTTAGTATTTATTCAGGGCTCATTTCCATCAGCCCTTTTATTTTTCTTATGTAACTCTATCCACAGATAGCTATTACTCTGTCATCAGTACACAGAATTTTGTGTTTTCCAAGTATTTCGATTGTATAATCAGATAGGTATAGATCAGTAGGTTTGTGTGAGGTAACCGCTAGCTGACTAAGATCCTACCTAGATAACTAGACGAACCTCAACTCACTCCAGACTTCTAACTTACTTAAGACCTATATGGGGCAGCGGGCATCCACAGAGGTCCTTCAGAGATACTCCAGACTTCTAGGTATCATCATATAACATCTTTTCAAAATAATATCCTCCCTAAACTTTACTAAAACCACAGAAACACATCCATTTCCAAGTCCTTGCAAATATGTGGCGATTTGTAAACTCGTTATTAGAGGTAAGTAGGTAGATAGATCTATAAATAAACCTGAAGCGAGCCGGCCACCAAACGGATACGTTTACCGGTGACAATTGAGCAGTGGCGTGTGCTGTCAGCTTCCTCGATGATCTCATGCAAAGCTGTACCATTTCTACAAACCACACCATTCAGGGAACGATATTTGGGTCATTCCAATTGTATCATTTAGATGAGGATGCCTTTGATTAGAACAATCGACCCTTTTAATGGGTGGAACTAGGCTTGTAAGTCGTGTAACGCGATAGCTTTCGGCTAAATGGTATCTTTGTGGGTAAAATGTGTATTGATATTATGTAGGGTAGTACTCGTATCCATTGAAGATAGAATAGGTTCATTTCTAGGCTAATTGATTATGCAATGCACTTCCCCAATGATATGAATAAGTGAATCTTGGTTTGTGATTGTTTTTAACTTTTAGTATATTTTCTATTCTATTTAACATTTATTTTTGGCTTAGAAACATTTCGATTGGCATACATTTAGAAAGAATGCACGTTGCTAAAGAATTTTAATGATAACTAAATTAGTTTACTTGTAATTTGTGTAGATACTGATTCTGTATTTCATTTCTTTTGGCAACATCCGATATGGTCTAGTGGCTAGGATACCTGGCTCTCACCCAGGAGGCTCGGGTTCGATTCCCGGTATCGGAAATTCTTTTTGGAGTAATGTAAACATTTTATAGCTTTATTTTCTTTAAAATTATTGTTTTTAATGTTTATTAAAGATTTTATAAATGTTGACTTAAAAAAAATATAGATTTCTGAAAACGTCCTTTTATCAAAGTGTGATTAACTACTTAACAAACCACATCAGTTACAAGCAAAGCCAATCTATTTCTTTTGACGTGTTTAGTAAAAAAAGTGGTTAAAGACAGCTGTCAAGTTGTCAATTATGTCACGTCGCTGCCCTGAAGTAAGTACAAAAACTGAATCCATTTCTTGGAAATAAAACATTACTTAGAAATCGTGTTGCTACTAATGATTACACACTCATAAATTACTTCAAAAGATTTTAAAAAACTTTCTTTACACGGTCGAGAGTATGTAGTTTCGGTTAAAAACTTCGATCCAGATATTGAAATTGGTTATTGATTTTAACCGCATCCGAAGAATAATTTATTTAACGTATTTTCCATAGAAATATGTATATCAAAACACACTCGTGTTTAAATAAGGCAGCTATTGACCACTTAGTTATTAAGACAAATATAAAAAATAAAAACGATTTAACTTATATATCCATAACTTTATACAAGTTCACTTCCCTGGAGCTTAGAGGGCATTCCTCCCTCAAACTGGCGGCCATGTTGCGGTCACAATGGGTGCGCTGGCGCACGTCTTTATTAGCCATGAATGGCGACGGCAGTAAACAATTCAAAATAGACGCTTCCCGCTCGCGTTCTTACTTCGATCTCGTTGCTACGAGTTATTGGAGTATGGCACGTGGTTACTGTAAGGTCTATAGGCCTTTGCACCCATTAATCTTTAGGCCTTACATCGAAGATTGGAAGGGTCAAGTAAGGTCTTTCGATGAGGTTCCGTAAAAGGAGGTAAGTTTGATTGTCTTATAAGTGAAGAGTCTATGGTAGTTGACACAGAATGTTATGGAGGTCTGATTGAAATTAATGGCTTTATAGGTAAAGGGTTTATTTGACCGACTATTTTAACGCAGCTGAAAATTGACAAACAATAATAGTTCTTTAGCAACAAAGTTCTTCACAGGACGCTTAACTATAATTATTTGGGGATATGGCAGTAGCCACGCCAATAGCTAAATATTTTATGCACATAAATATGGAGTACCAAATCTCGTGATGATAAGTAGGTACTTGTTTCATTGATATCTTGAACACTCAACCATTCATATTGTGTTTGTTTTCGCCGTAACTCGTAACGAAATCGCATAATAGACTAAATTCCAGATAATGAAATGTTTGCGAGACGAGCCTATCTTACTGGGTCATTGATAAGCTGTTTAAGATAATAAACATTCACAAGAGATTTCTTGTTGGTGACAGGGAATATCTTATATCTTCAAGCGTATATCGGCTATCGGTACATGCCAGAGACCTTATTAAAACCAAAAAGGTATCCAGGTAACTACTGAGCAAATAAAAATTTACCTTGATAACTTAATTTACGAGATTCAATTAACATAGCCACACTCTATAATAATAATTACAGCAATTAATTCAACTGACAAATAAAAAAATGGACGACTTGGTTTTTAATCCTTGGCCGAAAAAAATAAAAATAAATGTGATGTCAAAACAGCAGAGTACTAAGAAGGCGGCTATTCTTAAATAAATCCTTTTTAGTACTTATCCGAATAAATATCGATAATAATCGATGTTCAATTTACAATCGATAATAAGTGTTAATGTAATCGAATATCTGTGATATTTTTGCCGAAAACTTACTTGCCATAAAAGGTTGCCAGTGTTGCCACCAAAAAGGCGCTATTATCGTCATTTATAACAGCTTATTATTATTGCCAGTGTAAAATATTACCAAAGTTGCGATGTTGCCCTTTATAACGAGTAAACAAGTTTGCGTGTGAAATAATTTAATTACGATTCGCATTCTAAGTAATCGAGATGTCGCAATGTAGAGCTTGTTGGTATTGTCTAAACTATAAACAAAGATAAATATGAACTAGTCTACCTTGCTTAGGATACTAATCATAAATGGACATACAGTTGCTACTTGGGTATATTAGTCATTGATTTGTACTTTGAAATAAATTATCAGTTACTATACTCTATAACGCAAAGGTACCGGTTACCGACCGGCCTCCTCTATCCGACCATTTTAGTTTATTTACGCTAATTTGTGTATTTATCGCGCGAAAGTCTTGAAATACGCCTTATTCAATACATTAATTCATCATTCACCTTCAGTCAAAACTTGGGTTTGTGGGGTTAACGCACATTCCGACTGTCCTGCGAAATATAAAAAAGGTGCAGTTTGCGTAAATTTTCATGCGAAAAAAACATAAATCAGTGAAATAAAAGATCTCGATTTTGACGATGATCACTCGGGTAAACTAAGAATGTATTTACTTTATGTGATTTATTGGTTCATTGAGTCCTTATAATTTCAATATGCATACAGAAATTCCATGTTTTTATAGATTTATCGATAAATTAATGTTGGACGGAATAAGGAGCCCTACAAAATGACGACGTACCGAATACCGACCAAATTGGTCGGTAAACGGAATTTTAAGGTTTATGAATGACACTAATTTTCTGTAACGTGGGTTGTTTTAGGAGTGTTTTGTGATTAGTTTCTTATTCTTAAAGCTATCCTTAGATATTAGACCGGTATCCGACCTATGCTAACTATAATGGATTCTTTGTAATTTACGTTTCAAATTGACATATTTCCGATATATTTACGATTCCTTCACAAAGACTTGCTAGAAGTAAACCTTTATATTTTATGTTTATTTCGAAGAATTTCATGAATACGATATTGTTACAACTTAATAAGTAATAGTAGAGTAGAAAGTAACTAAAAAAATGGTATAAATTTCAGTTAAGACGTTTTATTATACAAATACAGGTTTGGTCGTAGTCTGGATACGATTTGTTTCCCTGTCCCTTGTTCCGACTAACTAAGGAAATATAGGTTTGGTGTTTTTTTTAAATTACATGATAAGCACATCATCAGTAAGTCATCGGGATGAACGACAAAAACGTTAGTAATAGGTATAGTACTTGTACGTAATACCTACGACACATAATGTTCCGAAAATAACTACGGAGGTTTATTGTACCTACAACCTACAAGTAGTAAAGTAAATAAAATAAGTACCTACCATATGTACGATACATAGTATGTAATGTATAGGTAGATACATAGAAAAGATTAGTCACGAATTTACCTAATTACGTATCTTAACAATAGGTATCTACCTATAGGTACTTAAAGACCATTCGCATTTAACCAATACGAACAATTTCTTTATTAGGCATAATAAATTAAGATCGACATGATGTAGGTAAATCTTATGCTGAAATACTAGGAAACTTAATTAAAAAATAAATAACTACCTACACGGTAGGTTGAAAAGTAGACGTCACATTGTATGTTCTCTGCTTACATCTCCGAGTGTTAAAAAACGTAATGTTATGTTAAATTTTAAAATTCATTATCGTAATTTCAGTATCGAATCCAAAAACAATGCGTGAATAGTTTTAGAAAGATAGTTGTTTTACGAATTTCTACTCTACTGCTAAGATATAGAGTTGATTTTACAATGTGCGTTTGGGTCGGACGGATTCAGGTTCCTGAGGAGTCGGTATCACGGACATCTGTCGGCAGTCGGTCGGTATACGGGGACTTTAGTATTTTTCCAAGCGTAAGAGTTTAAATCGAAATATAGGTACAAAATAGTTGTAAAAGGGCAAAATTATGAACATATTTCTAATTCATAGTTAATATACTTTCGGAAAAGCATTTTTTATTATACGATCTTGAATATTTTGTTTATCTTTTGGAGGATTTTGTTCGCCCGCGCCGATCACCGGTCGGTATTCGGTGCATTTGCGTTACATTTTATAAAAACCTACCAATATTGTAGGTGCCTACTTACTGTGCACAAAAACGTGACATTCAAGGAAAGCCCAAAACGTGAGAGGGGAAATCCCAAACCGAGATGGAAAGAGGGAAAACTTATGAGATATATTGTATCATGGATGGATAATGTTTACATTCACTCTAAAACACTTAAACAACCCAAAAGGTTCTTGGAAAACCGAATTCGCAACCACACACAGAAACAAGTGTGGCAACTAACAAACCATGAAGAAAACACGACACTACAGGTAGCCATCTTAAAGTAAATGTCAAAATGAACTTTACAGTTCGTGTTTAGACAGTGAATATAATAAACTCTATTAGTACACCATCCAACCTTTTCCATGTACAATCTATTGTTTCAAAAACGATTGCTTAATCGCCTACCCTCAATGACTCGGTTCGACTCGATTCTCGGATCATGCACGAATCGATTGAACCGTGAATTGATTTAGACACCGATACGATAGTACAATCGAGTAATGGCGCCGTCGCAGACGCCTGTTCTGCATTACCATACAGGTTCGTTCACAACTTATTGTTGGTTAAGAAGATTTAGGTTTTGTTTGTTTTGATATTTCAATTAATTGTCCAAAACTTTTACCATAAGAGTCTTTAAAGTAGTAACTGCCGAAAGAAAACTATTGAAGGCAAATCCTCCGCTAAGCGTCGGTCACCAGTGTCCGACGTGGCGGTTAACGTGTTAAGGACTCTCAAAGAGGACTAAAAGTTTTATTTTATCAATTATTTTTCTATTTCATGTGAAATACTAACATTACATAGACCTGACCAAAAAATAATAGGGTTAGTCCTTATGTATTCTATCCACTTAGACCAGTTTAGACTTCAGTTTTAGTTGGTTTTCGCTGTCCGATTCATAACGAAGGATGATGTAATAAATAATATTCGCAATGTTTATCGTTTGTGTGATTCATCAGCTAACAATAGACAATTGATTGGGAAGTTTCCTTATTGTGATAATTAATCCTCCATTCTCTAAGAAATCCGAAAACATTTGGAATTTAGGAGTTAATGCAGCTAAAATTTTGAGGTTAGAAAATGCCTGCCAGTCACAAAATAACGTAAATTAATATGACTTCTATAATATCATAATTAATTCTCATTGAAAGATAAATTAATACAACTACTTACTAACAAATTAACGACAGAGAATCACTCGATATGAACCCATAAACATTCCTTTATCAAAGACTTTATGAGGGCATCAACATGTCTATAGTCTATGGCAAGCATTTATGAAATCTTTGTTACGAAATGAATTCGTGATCATAATCTACATATTTTATCGTTTTTACTAATTAATGGCTTCTGATATTGGTGATTTAGATTTTATATGAGGTTATTAGCTGCAGAAAGATGTTTCGAGTGCATTATGTCATAATAATAAACTATTGAGTATTGGCTGCATTTTCAAAGCGCCACTCGTCAACGCAATGTCACTGTCCGCACCTATGAATGGTTTATTTCTGTAAAATATTAATTTAGTTTTCAGAATTCGTAATACTCAGCAGTTACAAAATTTTATTTGCACTATACGCACTGTAACTCACAATACAGTATCTAAATAATAAAAAAATTAATGATGACCCTCTAAAATTTACTGGAACGATATTTAGATATTTAGAGTCTAATATGTCAAATAATCCATATCGTTTAATAGACAAAAACTATAAAACAACACTCCCAAATTGGTCCAAGCCTCATGTACCTGCCATTAAGCCGTCAATAATACCGATAAGGCGTTTTATATTTCTAATTCTGACAGCAGAACAAGGTTGTGAAGTTTGACACTTGTATCATTTCATATCTGAAGTCGGAACAACAGTAAGGAGTGGTCCCAAGGTATCAGCTCACGGTAGCAGTATCATTCAATCGGGTCGTTAGTTGTCGGATCAAATTTATTTTTACATGGTCAATAACGGCTCCTGGGTATTATTAAGATAATTGGGCGTTATTAAATTAACTATTGGTGTTTATGGAGGTATGTTTCTTGTACAGGTATCTTGCGTTTTGCTGTTTAAGAGTCTTTAATTGCCTGGTTGGTTTAATGGCTCTAATGGTCCTTGGTTGGTGAGTAGAGGGAATAACAAACCAACCTATATTGTTTTGGAAGAGCGAAGTCTTCTAACACAGACATTGTTTGCCAAAAAATGCTGATTGTGGCAATAAACATTTCTCATTTAACTATTATTTTTTATTTATTTATTTCTTACTCAGACTCAGAAACCACGTTATAAAAGGCTAACCTTTTTTATATCGAACCATATACTTAATAACTTATCATCCATTCAAACCATATAATATATTACGGAATTTTAGCACTTGTCGCCTTTTTCAGATTTCAAGAGATGTTATCACAAGAAAAGAAAATGTTGACGAGTAAAAAATGCCAAATTTTAAACCAGTTTCGATCTGACTTCCAAAACAGAAATAAAATCGGATAAAATAAGCTGACATCATATGGCTACCATTACCTTTATGGCGACTGTTATACGTTTTTAATATTCGTCATAAGTTTATTGTAAACAATATGATAAAAAGTAAACCTTGTCTATCCGTATTTGGTTGGGAGACGTGACATAAGGATCCGATTTATTACTTAGGTATAGATAGTCGGATCGACAAAACGACTTGTGTAACAAGGAGCTAGAAAAAAATCATAACCAATGCCATGGAGATCAATGTGTATTAAATTTTGCAGATTTTGATAAATTAGAATATGATTTTAGAAGTTTGGAATAGTCACATACCTCACAATTGTTGATTCCATAATATGCTTATAAAACATCTCTTCTAGTTTTTGGCAGCTCACAATTAGTCTTTGAATGGCAATTCAATCAGAGACTTACAATAAAATCTACTCGCGTTTCTCAAGCGATGAGAACTCAATGAAGTCATGTCACCAAGTCTGTTAGTAAACCTATAAACTTCTCAGATAAAAAATTTGGTCCAAAGACACGTGCCCTGTGGAACACCTTAGTTCAATAAACAAAACTTACTTTTACAGTACAATAAACTAACAGTTTCATGTAGATACAAAGGTCAGCTCGTAAGCCATCGGTCAGTAGGTGTACACACAAGCTATACAAATCCAGTATAAGTTGACCGTTGAATGTATAGAAAGGTCATCCAAAGCCAGACCATGATAAACTGGTTTGTTTAGCTCGATGTGAAGCCGTGTATACAACGCGTGTTAACTTCCATTTCTCTCCATGTACGGAGAGGTGACAACTGCGACACAAGCCACACCCTTGTTCATCCGCACTTTATTTGTTTTCCCCTACTGAGTGACGATTTGACCTTTTGCTGCTTGTCTGTGTACCGTTGAGAGGTCTAATGATAGAACGCCTGTTTTTCCACCTAGAACTTTAGTTGGAAGAGTGTGAGATTATTGACCCGTAGGCAGTATGAAATTATTAACATATTTTATACTAGCTACTTCCGCGCGGTTTCACCCGCACTGCTCGGTTCCTTTTAATCGTAGCGTGATGTTTTATAGCCTATAACCTTCCTCGATAAATGCGCTATCCAACACAAAAAGAATTATTTAAATCGGACCAGTAGTTCCTGAGATTAGCGCGTTCAAACAAACAAACAAACAATCAAACAAACAAACTCTTCAGCTTTATAATATTAGTATAGATAAACATCTCTTTAAAAGTGTATATGTTTCAGCGTGATTCCTAATGTATTCAGATCAAAAACAAACAGAAAATGGTGAATGAAATGAAAAGACCAAATTAATAATTACAAATTCAGGTGGCGTAATCGTGACCACTTCTCTAACGAGCCAATATAGTTACAACTGAACTTACAAATTAAGCCATGATATTGTATTTCATGTACAAATACCCATGCACTGCATGTTTAACACCATATTAGACCTCATTTGCATAGCAATGCGTGCTACCGAAACATTTTTTTTGTACTCAGACACCTAATGCATTCTGAGTTTCATTGTAACTCACTAAGTAGGTTAGTAAACACACGTACAATACGAATGCTAATTGTTATGCATTTGTATTTACAAACAACACTATTTATCATAGATAAGATACGTTGAAAAGTTCTAACAGAATTACCCAATTTACACATAGAAACGAAATGTTCTAACAAATCATAAGTTAGCGAATGTTACGGAGGCAGTTTCCTAAAATATTCGGCTGTAAAATGTGGCAAAATTTACAGAGCACACGATTAAATTTACAATAGTTAGTTCTATTTTTACATTTTATAATGTTAGTCATATTTCAAACACACTGTCCGAAGTAAATAACATTTGTCTTCACTGCATCCAAAGATATCATAAAAGAATAGACAATGCAATAAGATTTATGCTCCGAATGAGTAATGTTCCCAGAGGTTTACGCAATGTGGAATGTTTTCTAAAACGTTTTTTTGATTCGATTATACTCTGCATCCGTTATTTTGTTAAGAAGAATCCAACGTGGGCGATCGCATGTTTCAAAAAAGTTAATAAGAAACTGCACGCAGCACAGTTATTCTCTTTTACATCACTTGAAATAATTCCGCCTCCACGACGCGCTTGAATCGATGCCCGAAAAAGAAATCCTAAATAAATAACTTAGCATCCAGAATCGTTAAAAAGTTATCGTCTGTTTCGTCAGTTATCGTAAATTCCGTATACAAAAATGTTGGAAAGTGACGTTCCTGTTTATCTTAAAACGTTTTTAAAATGTTACCAGCCGGTTTCTCACTAAACAGAAGATCGCAAAATAGAATAATGAACAAGATGTACCTAACAGTCAAATATTTACATAACAAACTGTGAGTGAGCGAAAATTTGTGCGTAACATAAATATCTGTGGTTATTCTATTAGCGGCAATTCACACAAGTGTGATTATTGGACGCAAACAAAAATAAGCGTATCAACTAGCGACGAGGCCTCTCACGACACTCGCAAACTCTATACATACTTGAGCTATGAAAGACGTCAACAAGTGTATATCGAGTATATTGTTGAGTGAACCAGTCAAACGACACTTACCATCCCGCAAATTGTAATACCGATGACACGATCATTCATAACTGATGACTAACGACACGTCGATGCAAACAAGTGTCTCATTACACCGCATTAACAATAATGCGAGTAACATGATTCCTGTGACACAAATACACAATGGTACGTCGAAAGTAAAAAAGTAATTCAAACGTTCGATGAAGCGTGGAATCGTCAACATTGTATATTTGTGCGACCACCCCGCGCGGCCGTCGAACCTTAAACCTGCCCGATCTAATAAACTATTCCTGGTTGAGGGCAACGATTTACGTTGCATTCGCAATAGTAAAGTCTAGTGAAGCAATAGTGACTAAACTGGCCACAATGAATCGAGTGCGCGGGTAGAAACAGAATGCCGTACGTCATTGAATAAAAACATTTCATTCTACTACAGTACCCATAAATAACATTCACATCAAATTGGCAGACGAGACAGGAACGTTCCTACAACTTTCTTCTTTATTCAAAGTCATAAAGAATATCAAAATATTGACGCGTTCTTTAAAGTAAATTCAGAATTTGTTGCTCGTTTCCTTTTAGTATTCGAAATTTATTCGAGCAAAAAAATAGGCTTCGATCGTTCCCATGAAATGTACTGATCGAATCTCGAAACAGGTGTAAGTCAACGTTTTTCGGAGTGCCTTTAATAAACATGAGCCGACCAGAGTTTCTTGTAAATTGGTCGCCGATAGCAACGATGAAGTCATTTTGAAAAATATTCTTTAAAATTAGCAAAAAAGAACAATAAAATGTGTTATATGTGTATTTGGAAACTTACATGTAAAAAATCTAATCGATTTACAACTTACATTATTCATTACAAAGTAATCTGATCTTAAGAGAAGTTTGATTTGAAGTGGTTTCATCAATACCCATTGACAAGTTTTTGCTACTTAGCACATAGATACGAGTGTATATGGTATAGGCCAGTAATATAAGATGCCCATTGCCCAGTAATGCTCGCGCTACAATTCCAAGAACACATTGAATCGTACAAAACTCAAAGTAAATCGATTCCGCTAATTTCTTAGAACAAAGTGGCGTGTTGTTTATATGGAACTCTCTGTCTACCGCTGTACAGACAGACAGATATTATAATTAGCATGGCTGTTTTAATTAACATTAAAGTCTGCTCAAGAATTACGAAAACTTTCAACTCTGTCTCTATAGAATACTGGTTCAACCTCCTTACCCCGATCGACTGAGCGATTAATTTCAATTTAGTAATTTTCCAGGCAGGCGACATTATAAATTGTCCTGCCTGACAGATGTGAGACATTTTTGCATTGAATCTTGTACGATTTTGTGTAAATATAAAACTACTTCTTACATAAACTACAAGTAATAATGGATCGTTAGCATTTCGGAGAGAATACGACCTCTTTGTAAAGAACCAAATTACATTTTAATTACGTGGCCCGAAAGTGTATGTCGTACAAACCACAAAGCCTTGAAATCGATCCAACCGCATCATAGGTATGCTAACCTACTTTAAGATGAATAAGTTGATATTATTCTCCTTTATAACTATGATCTACATTTAACCTTTATTCCGCAGCGTGAAAGACTATAATCCTATGAAGGTATTATTCTACAAATGGAGAGTGACTTGACCACCTAAGCGAAATAAATCCAGACATGTCGTTAATTAGACATGTGTCAACACTGCCTTAAATCGATATTTTAATTGAAGTATTAATCAGATCCGGTTTAGCATATTGAATAGTTGACCACATGGACCACATGGGAAACCTTTCTCTTCATTAGATTGCTATGCACGAAGTACCTAGAGACTGCAAGAAGTGTCGCCGTGAATAATATCAGTGTATTTGAAATTCTATATTCCGAGATCACCTTGAAATTGTCTGTGGTCAGTGTCAGTGTGTTCATCTAACATAAAGTTCTTTGATTCTGTAGGCGATAGCCAACACGGGACAACGCACGGCCGGCGTGGGTGTATACCGGTACACTGCTCACTGCTGCACTCCGCCAATGGACACGAAAGCGAAAGTTGTTAACCACATCACAAAAGTATTAACAAACCAAATTTTATTTTTAAGCCTTCCAACTCTGACATTACTATCATTTATCACCGTTTCGGCATCGTGAAATACCGACCGGTAATTCAATGATTCACAAATTAAATAAATTGTATGCAACTTGCAATCTTTTTTGCCAGGCTTGCTAAACAATATTTTAACATTTATTTTCATTGATAGCTAGTCGAACATTTTTAAATTAACATACACTAATATTAAAAACATTAATTCACTACAGATCTACATTATCAAGGTTTCTGTAACACTCCATAGAATTTTAAGTAGATAATAATAAATCAATTTAGATTTTTTCATCTGACATACATACATGAATAGGTTTAGGGATAAATTATTACGATTTGATAGAACGTGGAGTCATCGAACTCTATAAATAGCTGTTACGGGCGCACAATAGCCTGTATCTGATCTATTGAGGTCCAACTCTAAATCGTATAGACTGGTCTTTTACAGAAGGCCAATTCACGCTGCGCGGTAACAAAATGGATCGTCTTACTCATAGAATGGTCTCGTAATTGCTTTCAACGGTTAGTGGAAATATTTTCTTTGAAAAATATGAGATTCACGGGTGTTAATCAACACTGCGTCAACGTCAAGCTAGCTCATGTGTAACTTTGGAGTTTTGAAATTGAAAGATGACCCCAATTCGTAAATGACAGCGAAAATGACTTCCTCATTGGTAAAGTCTTCATCATCGGTGCATTGAATACAGAATCCATTTGCAAAAAGCCATTATGGATGATATTAATGCTTTACATTGTTGTTAACCAAGTCTGGTTGCCTTACGGTTCCGTTAGCTCTCGTGACGAACTCTTAATTGAGCTTTTAGTGTTGACAAAGAATAATGTGAGACACGATTGGTATCGAATCCGACTCTTAGATAGTTGACCCACTTCGAAGCAAATGGATATCTCCGATAGGTGATGGATGACTGAAACTTGTGTTTTGTTAATTGATACATTTACGATCGGAACCTAAACGGTCTAATTAATAAAATTTAGTGTAATGGTACGATAGTAAAAGTATTTATTAACAGACATACAGTAGTTATTAGCACTTTTCTCTTGGCCTTATCCCAACTGGGGATTTTAAATCTATCGTACCTAGTGTGGCATCACATTTAATCAGCATTAAAACAGCTATAAAATACTTTAGTATTCTACCCATAGTTACATTTCATAGTTATCAAAAATTACAAAGATCTAAATAAAGTGAAACAAATCGGTCCAGTGACGGGCTAGCGAGCAAAAACAGTTTCTTAGGTAGGATAAAATATTACCTGGTTGTATCAAGAAGAACAATCAGCATCTCTGCAATTTAACGTCATTTGTGGGGCGCCATTACATCATATCTGACCGCAGTATTGTTATTATAAACACAACAACTAGATGTTTATGCATGCAGTTTATCCGTTCTTACGTATTCCTGATCACATGATGATAGCTAGAGAAGTTACTGGTGATATCATCGTTACGATAATTAATTATGTTTCTAGTTAGTTTTGTCACTGATTAAAATTGATTGACTTAACTTTAGGTATAGACACTTTATTAACCTATTACAGCATAAAGTATATTATAGCACTTATTATCATTTTAATTGAATTAATTATTCACAATATATAGAATTTTCTAGCGTCCGGTGTGTCAGCTCATAGAAGGGTCTCAGGTTCTTCAGAAACCAGCTTTAAAACAAACGAAATCAATGCTCGACTGTATAACAGAAACTTATAAGTCATCAACTCTTCCTCCGTATGTCGAAACAAAGCCATATAGAGGCAGGATGCGTTGGCGTTACATTAACTTTGGTAGGCAGAATGAAAGGTTCAAAGTTCGCAAGCAAGATAATATTGCCTCCAGCCGTCATAACAACCAGTTTCTCCACCACAGCTTGTCCAAAATCGGTAAAATCTTATGGGATTATCTGTTGTAATAAAGTCGAAACAATGTGACAATGTAGCTAAGAATTGTATTGTAAACCTGAATGAAAAAGAGTAACTTATATATTATTCTTGCTCGTTCTTCTCCATAGGAATCTATAGTTACTTTGGAACGAGCAAATAGCTTCACTAGAGGACTGGCCGACAGACAGACATTTTTATTATTATAGTTATTTGCTTTGACGTTTAAAAGTGCCTTCCTGGTCTAGTTATTTAAAATAAATAATTATGACTTTACACAAAGTACAATTTTGTTTTGACAAAACAACTAAATACATCCAATAATTACAAAGATCACCAGGCAAATAGCCTTTTAAATCCTTGATCTGCAACAGCAGTAGTTTCTTTATTTAATTAAAAACACAAAAGACAATCCCTACAATGGAACATGACACGAATACAAAAATAAAATCTCGTCCGCAGTGTCGCCACATTGCACGGCTGCATGCCTTATCTGTGTGCTGTAGTACCTAAGGTAACGCGACCAGACCTGATAACATTCCACGTGCATAACTGCGAAGAAAACACTCATATATGGTAATTACCACTGTTCACGCAAAATTGATTACATACGGTACTTAAAATAACTAACCTACATGCTAGTCACTGCTGTGTTCTTCTATGACTGTCGTTTACTTTGCTGTTCATGGAATTTGCTGAGCACAAACCTTTCTAGAAGGAAGCGAAGATCCAACGACATTTTGGTAGTAATGCTTCTTGTTTGTTTATTTCGAACCCAGCAGATGCCGTTAGTCAGTATAAAACTGACAGCTAGACAAGCTAAAAATATCATAGAATTGTAGATGCTACAACCTAATTGGCCAAAGACAGAAGAAGGCAAAGAAATCGTTCTACAAACGTGTAATATTTTTCTATTATATAGACACTGTCTTCTTTAAACAAATAAAGAGTGATAAAAACCACAGCAAGTCCGATACCGTAGTTTCCAAGAAAGCAATCACGGAACAATAAAACACCAATAAACCTCAGTATGAAATCCATAAAAATAAATCGAACAAACTATAAAAAAGCAACAGGACATGTCGACGGTTAGGTTTCGTGTAAATCCGATTAACTAGTTGCATGTACAACTTATAAAACTTGTTTTTAATAAATGAGTGGAAGTTTAAGGTTACAAAGGGATTATTTTTTTCTGTCTGACGTAGTTGGCTTTGTTGCTCGACAAACGCTATGAGCTACGAAAGTTAGAGAGTCCAATAGCATCGCTTTGTTTGTGTTAACTAAAAATATTATCCAAAGTCAAAACGCTTTTGTTAAATCTACAACTTTACTACCTAGTAGTGATATATTCTTTGCTTTCCTATCAGCATCATACGTAGAGTACCTAACTACCACATTCCTTTATTCTCTAAAGCAAATAGCACTCGCCTTTCCAAACAAATTGTCAACAGAAGAAAATATAGTTCACGGTCTTCAAATTAGAATTACGAGCCACGCACGATATCCACTTTCGAAGGTAATGTAACGACACGAACAAACCGATAATTCTTAACCAAACCTATCGGCCAAATAACTTGGTAATGACGCAACCTAGTCCCCATATACGGTATTGTTTTCACTTGATACCCAAATACGACCACTTCTTAAACCTAATCGTCAGAATGCTTTCTATTTCAATAGATCTTAAAGTTTTCAACGATTCAGCCACGTATGGTGCAGATCCGGTGGCCGAGATAGGAACGGACAAACGGACGAAGGCAAGGCTGTTGTCACTGCTAAAACTGGTGACATCAGTTAGCAGAGGAGTAAGGAAAGGACAATGCAATAATAGGTAGAAGTATAAAGTAAACAGGATACAAAATATACATCAAATCGGTACCTACACGTAATTTTGTGAATAGCCAATAACGCAATGAATGTTCGGAACAATGATCCAATTGTGAATTATAGTACAACATCTACAATTTGGTCCGGCAAATGTGTCAGTGTTAATTAATCATTCGCTACAAATATCTTCATTTCAATGACAATGCAATTGAAAACAATTGTCTTCGAGATAAGAAATTCGTTTCGTAATGATGTTGATTGATAGCTACGAGCTGAGAATTTGATTTTACGCAAGATCCATCTGTAATTTACAAACAAACGAACCATGAAATTGAAGAAACACGTATAATTGTATAAAAATGCGACGCAACACCTTATGGTGTGTATGGCGTAAAGCGTTTAAAGTAATAGCTGGGTATTACCGCTGTCGGCTGTAGCATGGTAATGGCTGCGCGGACGCAGTGCTACAGCGTCAAGGTCACAGTGAGATGCGCTCGCGTCACCGTCACAAAGTTTGTTTTTAATAATTACTACACAAATCATAAAGGAAAATACATTTTCAATGTGTGAACATGTGATTCTTCAATTGATTTGACATTCCTATAGGACTAAATTATTTCTTCAATAACCAATGTTAAGGCGCCTAAATTAAACTTCTCAATCTGCTATTAAAAGTAATCAACTAAGAAAAATATCCTATCAAAGTATAACTATTGGATAAAATAATATTATTCAAGTCTTATGAAATCAATAAGCTAACAAAATAATTAACTCTGAACTAGTTATCGCGAATCTCAACTCATTCTTAGTTGACCCGAGAGTAGCGGGCGCCGATAGCTATCTAACCATCTGACCCGAGGCCCGCTTGCTATGAATATTGATCGGAGCTGCATTAATATGGACGCCGCGACCTTAATTATATCTGTTTACAGTATGCATGATCATGCACGTGGCCGCTCGACAACAGAATCGACAAACTCGGCTACTGTATTAGAGCTTCCTCTATCTAACCTTCTTTTTATGGCCATAAGAGTTCATTAATGGACATGATGTTACATTTAGTGTCAATACCGTCAACACACACCCGCAGCTTCTTCAAAAATGTCAATCTCAATGTTTTAACATTCATAAAACCCACTCCGAAGTAATTAAAGCCGTTATTTAACCTCACAGCCCGTTTGGCCGTACGTCCTGAATAAGTCTCAGATTACACGAAAACTTTCAAAGCATTTTGTAACTGCCCTACCAAGCTTCATAAGGGATTATGTGCTTAATTGCTCCATAAATCCGAAGTTGTGCACCATAATTGCAGGTAAATATAGTAATTTATCTCGAGTCAAGCGACTTCTCGTCGGAGGCTGGTGCATATGGAAGGCCAAATATTAGCGCGTGTGTCATAGCTAACGGAAAACATTTACTTAACGAGCCTTTTATAGGAACTGGTTGCTTCTCTCGGCCACTACGGAATGATAATCTCGATGATACAAAGTTACTTGAACGCGCAGGTATTGCAGATTGTACGCTTTCATCGGCACGTTTCACTTCTGCTAAAAAGGAAGCCGTTAAAACAAGCACGAGTCTCAAATGATCGATGAACCTAAGAAACCTTTTAGTAATTTCCTGGTCCAGCCAATTACTCCACATTTACACTTCCTTGTTTGGACAAAAGTAACAGGCAGGACGTTCATTATTTACCCGTATCTTGACAATAGCGCCACTACTCCTATAATAGAACACGGCTTTATTTATTGACAGCAATAATAACTGCTAACATTGTCTAACAAACTAGTCGTTGCTATGGAGAAAAGGATATCACTTTTTACATCAGAGCAGGAATTGAATGTAACTCACATTATCACATCTGAATCAGGATACGTTTCAGACATTAATAATAAGGGAGTTCAAAAAAACAAATTGAGTTTTCGCAACAAAAACATACAGGCAACACAATTCATCGAAATCGAGTATGAATCATCGAATGAATCGATTCGATTGATGTTATCGTATTCGTTTTATAAAAACAGTGTACACAAGGTTTGGGACGTAAGCCCGTAATTGTGGACATGCAAAAGTGATTCAACGCGGTCACTCGATAGGGATCGCTACAACCGGCTTCATTTTTGCGGCTTATCCGGTGTGTGTTACACAATTACCAACCGTCGTTGGTTGCTTTATTCATATTTAAAAGGCTTTACTAATGAACAAACATGAATTTAACACTTAAAAATGCCAACAACACAAAATATTCTTAACAATTTTGGTTTTCTTAATAATGAAGATATGAACTATTAGCGTCAAGGAAGTTGGACCCGTCAGGGACTAATAAAGGCTTGTTATGCAGAATTTTACTGGAGCATTGCACTGCAGCGGTGCGCACTGTAGGATAATTAAGGGTCGGTGACCCGGTGCAAAGCTCACAAAGGGAGCTAGTGCTAAAATTCAACCTCCTACTAAACACGAGTACGGGAAATGTGGTATTCAACCGTTACTAGTCATATTTTTAGCCCTAGTCAATAGTACTATAAATAATACTCATGTTTCTGTAACTACCAATAATCCTCACGTAAATCGTGTTCTGTGCAGTAACGTATGAAACAATGCGTAAAGTTCAGTTACTTATCTTCTTTACTGTAGTTATCTTTTCGGCCTTCAACTCTTATGGAACAATGAACACTTTGTTGCTCAATTCATCATTTACGAAAAAAAGTCTACCATTTTCGTTCTTTGTACACCGGTCAATACTCCATGTGTTCAAAAGATGTTATGCTACTCGGGAGGCAACAAGATTTTTAAAGACTGGGGTTTAGCTTTGCTGTAAAAATGTACTTGGGTATTGAAGAAATCTTCAAGTAAAACTGCAATTTGAATCTTCTACAGTCTACCCTACACAATACCTCGTACATTGATTGTGGTTCCTTTTAAGGATTTTCCTCCCCAGCCTACATTTCTGAGAGTTCGAGTAGCAATGTGATGTCACATGGTAAACGCATCGGCATTCAAGTGTCAACCCGGGTATTGTCCACAACAAGTTGGCCCTGTTCCCGACTTGCTTTTTGTTCAGATACGTGAGACTCCACGGCGCGTCTTAACGAGCATCAAACCAGTTCCACATATCATCGCGTCATGCCAAATCTGGTAGTAAATACTTCGACACTCCGTTTGTTCTCGTACTTTTTCATTGCAACGAAAATAACATTACAGTTTGATGGACAGTTATCGTTGACAATTTTACAAAATGGGTCTTAAAATTTAAATTCTTCGGTGAACCGTATGGATCCCCCTGATCGCTATCATCCGTAATTATGGACTTTCACTTGTCTGTTAATGTGACCGATGCCATAGTAATTGGTTTCGAACAAGAAACAGCAAGATTGGCGAAATTATTCTCATTATAATGCCGAAGTTGGATTATAAAAAAGAGTATCACGCGAGACTTTCCTTTCACGTTCTTGGAACGTAACCCGCTAATTACCGAGTTCATCGGTCTCAAGTTACATTGGAACCGATTTAGGAAGACCATTAGACTATTTATCATCGTCGACTAATACAGTGAGACAGCCTGCTTCTTTTTATTTCGTAACCACTCGAGCAGAAGTTGCATGATGATAATAAACAAATCTGTCTGTTGGTTAAACAAGACTAATGGTGGCAGTATGAACTTTAAAAATTTGCTAACGATACGATATGAACAAGACTTGAAAGGAACCATTTAGAAATCTAGAATAAAGCAGCGAAGACATAAACATGTAATAACACATATTTATAGCTATTACTCGCAGATTACAAATATAATTTAGTCACAATCCGTACCTATTTCAACTTAGAACAACTTACTTAACTAGTAACGCTCCCTGACCGCGTTTGCACTTCAACTTTTTAATATTTTACCGATGCAAAAATATTGCAACGCAGACAGGTAAAATAGTTATCCATGAGAAACAGGTTAAAACGGAAATCTGAGCACCGATTTAATGAATCGCATCCGTAGCTGTCGCAACTTGCGATAGACAAGTAAGCTCCTTAGGAGGACTAAGTAAGCAGTCTCATTAATCGGTAACTATCGGCCAACGAGCGTATCTGCGGCTGATTTAAAGGACTTCTTCCTGCCAATCTTCGGTAATCACTTTTCAATAAGAGGGCAATTTGTTTCGTTCCAACATAACCGTATTAAAGTCTTAAAGACAGCTCCGTTTATCTTGATCTGTCTCAAAATATCCTTCTTCGTGTATTTAATGATAACAAGTATTGATTATTTAAAATTAATGTGTGGATATAACTAACGGTAGGTATAATATTGCTGTATTACATTTACATATTTGAATTTTTTAATACTCGTCCTGTAACCTGGAAGATTTTTAATAAATTCGTTATTAGGATTTTTATAACCTATTGCAGCTAATTATTCAACTTTGAATGTCACGTATGACGTGTGTTAACTAAGTACAGCTAAAAAGTTCTACCAGATATCGATCGTTTATTTGGAAATGGTCATCGTTGGTCGATACCAACGTGATAAGGAATGAAGATAATGATTGTCGATAAACTAAGTACACAGTAACTACATCTGTTTGGTAATGTGAGCATGTTCAATATTAGTAGGTAGAAAATGATCGACTAACTTTACAAAGTAGGTACTACTAACTAGCTGTAACTACATGACACTAAACAGGATTAAAATAAAACATTACCACCATCTTTTCTATTCCAAATACGGTTTCTTTCTACAATGTTTATCTTCTAAAGTCACATACGCTTGTTAGGTAAACGCAGTTTGCCTCGACGACGATACGACACGCAATCTGTATCGAGAAGCAGTACCGAGCGACCTTTGTCGGTTAGCTAGCTAGTAACTATGCCGTGACTTCGGACAATTAGTTCGAACGTTATCTAGATCCCCGTGTTATTGGTTTTGTCAAGCCTGCAACGTTTAAGAATTGATTAGAGATATCTACGGTTGGATTTTTGTTGATTTTTTGAGCTTAGTTTTGGCGAAAGAAATTAATTAATGGAAAGCGGACAGTAGTTAGTTACAATTTTGTTTTGTTTATTGCAAAGAGGTTAAGGTTGAGGTGCATTGAATGCGCTTTATTAATTAATTCTATGATAAAAACAGAGAGACTACTAGTTATTTACCAAATCATTTAGTTAGTTATGTGTATTTAAAGTTCCTTGTAAACTAGTAAAAACTCGAGAATATTTAGCTAAGCCTGACGGGAAACAACTACGTAGTCCAGTAGACGCATTTACAACCACCAAATCAGAAAACCGAAACAAGATTTCATTACAATTCATAATGTAATGCACCAGTAAACACAATGGCTTTCATTTTCACTATTGACATTGGCTACTGCAGGCAACAGTGTACTTTTTGGGAGCTATGTAGACATGACCAAAGAAACAAATACGGTGGAACTTTTAAAGTAACATTGTGCAATGTCAATAGGACAGTGATTTAAGCAGAGTTAATACCAAGTATAAAGCAGATTTTCATTGCTTGTCTTTCGGAAATCACAATTTTAAGGTTACATGCAACAGGTAACAACCTAACAAGTCATTCTTCATTTTCCCTTTTTCGTTTTACTGAAAGGAATCCAATAACTATGGCTTGCAATACAAAGGTGATTATAGATAGGTAGTTATTTTAGTTTTAAAATCATGCTACAAATGGCTAGAGTTATTTAATTGCGGTCAGTACGAGTCTTTTATTACAATGACGTCATAATGTAGGAAGGTACTAGACACCGAACACCCACTAGCAATCTAGAGTGTTTTTATCTACCTATTTGATAACATGAGTGGAGTCCACAGGTTTTAGTTCTGTGTAAAATCCTGATAAGTACGAAGTACCTACCTACTTAGGAAAGAAAACAGTTCGCTTGCTTTTTAATCAATAACGGTTAAACCTGTTTCGTACGTGCAGGGGTTATAAGTGAAGTGGATTATTTAATACTTCGCCAATTTATTTTAATGAGTACCGAGTGTATTAACTACGGTGTAAGTTTGACTAGTAACCTATTCCAAATTGTTTACAGGTGACTAAGCAGTGTCGTCTGTCAAGCTGATCATAGAAAAATGTTGTTTATAAAAAACATAAACATGTGACGCGCAAGGGGTAAATTAACATGAGAATAGACAAACAGCCGACAGGATGTCGACGTAAAAAATAGAATCGTCCGTTTTATAACATCCAGCTAAGTAGATCATACCCATGGTTTATTGTTTTTAACAGTTACTTCCATTGTTAAGTTTTCGTTAATGCAAAAAGATTATCATCTTCACAAGCACCTACATTACAATGGGTTCAATAACACCCATTCAAGTTAGATACCAACCAGATACGTTTACTATTCTCTCTGTGGCGTGATTGAAAATGATAATATCAATACCTTCTCACCCGTTGCATCTCAACGAGCTCTTCATGACTACCAAATAGGTTGCTTATCAATTCAACTCTTTGGTTTAATAGCGCGGTTCCATCGACAATCTCTACATCTAACACCAGATCATTAAAAAAACATTGGGATAATCAATGCTTCGTCCTTGTTTCACTTTAGTCCCTTTGTAATTCCTGTGGAGAGGTTGCATTCTCTCGGCGGCGTGGCGGGGCCGCGCGCCTTGCTCCGGCCACTAAGGTGCAAGCTTGCGCGGGACTGTGTTACGTTTGAGACTTTAACTTACTTAATGCCAATGAAACGACCTACGTCTTTGTATTCTCAACTTACAACTTAAGTTATGACCTCAGCCAAGTTATATTGGTTGCATTTTCAACAACCGTGTATTTACATTTGTACTAAAACCTGTTTAACTTCCCGCCTAAATACCTTTTCGAAATTATCTTAGGTTAGAATTCAAGTAAGACCTGAACAAAGTTAGCTGGAACACTCGAAGAGTTGTATTTGTTTTGGTACAATAACAAACGGTATTTTCTCAAATATGACATGTTGATGTACGAAGTAATCATAGCAAGAATATAGGACAAACGATAAATAAACACTGTATTATCAGTACCGATAAAGTAACTGGACGTCTCACTAACCTGATGGCTCGGCGCAGTCGCTCATAATCCAAGCTGCATTTTAACCTCAAAAGACACCAATAGCACAGTCACGAAACACGAAGGTCACGGTTATGTTATATTGCATAATATCACCAAGCCTTTACACCAGGAATTGAAGGGATTTACAAAAAACAATACACGACCGAGGATTACTGTTAATCTGTTATCATAAACACACGAATGCACTGTTCGATGCACGTTTATAATTCAACAAACGACGCGAGTATCCATTCAAGACTCCATCAAATCGCATATTTGAAGAGTTATCTAAATAATACAAGCACCAGTGAGGACTCGATGTCATAAGTTTTATGCAGTTTACGAATAAACATGTCACAGCCGTGCACTGCACTCCGTCTGACACGGCGAATATGGCGGATGAATTTGAACTACGCTTGCGCCGCGACGAGCGAACGCCCGTTGTTCGCCGTGCCGGCAGGTACAAAAACATGGGCGGAGGTCCCGCCATCTATCGTTTTTATTGTGAACTTCTCGGAATGACGCACGTGTTATTTTGAATAGGTAGTTCGTAATATATTTAATAGAGGGCGGTAATCTTTCCTTTGCTCCATGTTGTTTTTTACAGTTACGGATTTTTAGAAGTTAGAAAAATTAAACACAATAGACTTGTAGGGTTTTTTATTATTATTTTTTACAAACAATTAATTATCTATTTATAATCTTAGTGGTCAAACTCTCAAAAACTGAGGTGCGAGTATAAATTCTACGTAGGATATGTCTAGTAGAAATAAAGTTATTTCGAACACAAATAATATAACCATCTTTCAACAAAAATAAACTGGAAGATTGAAGAAATGGAAATCGATGACAGTAGACAGCAGGTTTAAAGAAGGAATTAAAGTAAAAATATAATTAAAAATAGGCAAAAAGATATGCGTGTAGGTCCATTTATCACAAGAAATCAACAAAAAAAATCAATACAATAAAATCTTTATTTTAATTATTTACATCTGGCTGAATACATTTCTATCATAATAGACACCATACCAAAAGTAATTAGTCAAACAATACAATTAAAAACACAATTTATTTTCTCCTAGTTCTATGTCGTAATGCTAGCACGGCTAGGCTATGGAATGCTAGGTATAAAATGAAGAGCGCCAATACATCCATCCATAGATTACTGCTTTGGAAGTCGTAAGTGGTCAGGACCTCTTCACCGGTACTTAGGCACGGCATCCCAGCTTCATTTGAAATGCATGCTGTGAAAAAAATAAAAAAGTTCAAATTAAAAAAGGCGCTAAAAGTTAGTTCATTTCTATTACGTCATTGTTACGTTTCTTTTTTGTTCAATGTAGGTACCTAAGCCAGAATTTTTAACTAGTATATTAGTTTTTTTTACCTCATACACATGGGAATCTGGTGCTAAGTACCGAGTGTTTTTAAATAAATTGAATGGGGTAGGTAGAGAGACCTATCTACGTCACCTACATAGGTACATACATAGTCTTTTATCTCTATTGATTTGTCTGTAGGTAAAGTAATTTAAACCTATGCTTTTAGGAACGAACGTCCTATATTTTATTTTAAATATTAATTCATTAATTGCGACAAGATTTTGTGTATACAGCCTGATAGAGCAATAAAAAAAATAATGTCGACTCCGTACTCCGAGGTGAACGACCTTAATCTGTCAAATTCAAAATGCTTGTTTCAACAAATGGCGCCGTATCTTGTTTGACAACAGGATTTAAATAATAAAGTACTTAACACATTTTTAAATGCAACTGAGATACGAGTTCTAACTACTCTTTACCCAAACTTATTGTTTTTTTTTTTGTTCTATTTACCTGGTAGACCCTTTTTATTGAGGAATATCCCAAGCCAGGCGCCATATTGGCCTACCTGACTTTAAAAGGAGTTTTAAGAAAAAATTGGACAGGTGGTCGGCGCACATTAGGAAGTGCTAAAAAATTGGAGAACCATTGATTCTTAATATTTTTTAGATCGTAGATTCGATTTGTCAAACTTGAATTACGGAAAATCACCCTTATTGCTATGCTTATAAAGCTGATACTAATAAAATTATTGAAATATTCTAATGATAGTTTCATCTCAGGCAATTTCCTGTCGCTTCAAAAATATGTTGTGTTCTCATAACGCTTAGAGGTTAGAAATTAATTGTACCTACTTAAAGTCAAGCATACACTGTCCTTCGACACGTGTCGTAGCGCTACGTTGCCAGACTTTGATCGATATTTCTAGCAACATCAAGATCGCGTCGTTTTGGGCATAATTCGCGACATCGGCCGACTTCAATTGATATGTTGCCGATACATGTCCTAGCACATTTGTCCCCCTAGTGCGTCCTTAGCTTAATGTATCAATCTTACCTAGGTCTATTGATAGTCTTCTTCTAATAATAACTAATTATATTTATAACTACAAAGATAGTTGAGAATGTTACATACCGAAATAGTTTTGATGTATTGCCAAAATACCTTGGCTTAAGTACTACATATTAACATAATAGGAATTGCCTTACGGGAAAACATACCTACCTACACCTTTAAAAAAATCTAGTTCCTAATTTTACGTTATAGATGGCGACACGGGGCTTAGAGTAAATACCTACACGCTATTTACTTATTTCGCAAAATGAATAATTATTATTTTGTTTGTTTTAAATTGGCATTTTTCAAAAGCTATCGTTAAGTTCGAATTTCTTTGACCCTATAGACCCTATAAACTAATTGGAATCCAGACCAAAGAATGTATTAGTTTTTCATTGGTCTAAAAGTTTGGGTTAAAGAAACCCGATCTTACGGCAGTTCAAGAGAGAGATTTCATGCAAGATTTTCAACTTTACTCAATTGTAATAAAGTAAAAAATTACTTATAGATGTGCTGTCGTCAGTTATAACTTACTTATATTTTGAACTCCGTCCCACTGCAGTATGCTCATGGCCTCGTTGGAGTACATCAGCCAGGAGAGGTGGCGGATCCAGGATACGTATTTTGGCATTGAACTGGAAAGGAAAAAACATGACAACTCGATCAACTTAATAAGATGTGAGGTAAGTTTTAAGTTATCTAAAACGATATAATTATCAAATTTTAGGTATCTAAAACGACTAGGAATTTTATTTTATTTATGACTGGCTCGGCAAACTTCGTTCAGCCTCAAACATTTTAACTCACTTCCACAAGTTATTTAAGACCAAAGACAAAATTTAAGACGAAAATTTTCAAAATCAGTCCAGTCGTTTTCGAGTTTTGGCGAGACTTTCGAACAGCAATTGTTTTTTTTTTAATATATTATAAAGAGAGATTTCCAATTTAAAAATTAGATTTTTTAGCTTTTATATGCCAGCTACGAAAAGTCGTAAAGAAAATGTCTAAATAAAGTATTTATTTTATGTGCGTATAAAATAAATTCCTTTGCTGACAATTAATTTTAAATCTAAACAGTTGAGTTCATAGACCCGGACCTACTTTTTTTTTTCAAGTGCCATAGAATAATGGATTCAAATTTTGTATAATAAAATCATTACTGGCACAATCGAAATTGCGGAAAAAAGCTACAAAATAAATAAAAAATCCTTTAATGGCGTTGATATTAAAGACCATGAATTATACATGTTAATAAATATTTTTTTTGTAATAATTTACGTCAACGACCAACGCATTACAGGTGTTCTCTTATTACCTATAATATCTATCTAAATTATAAAGATTCGTACTAATATAGTACGAACTTCGTACTATATGAGTATGAATTATGTCTCTGTCGTATTCTTTTCAGACTTTTGGTGTAGCTTTTGTTTCAGGAGTTGAAAGGCAAGAAGTCGTAAAATCGATTTACGGGATAAGCGAAGACAAAAAATTACTAAATGACAATAAAAATATACTAAATAAATTTTCTCAAAGTAATAATAATTAAAAACAACAACATAGTTATACTGTCGTATTGAGAAACCTTTTATTTTTAAGTCGGTTAAAAATATTCTGGACTTAAAGGAGAAAAAGCTATATGTGCCGTGAATATTACAGTATACAATAGCTTTCCTACTACAGGCATCTCACTCTCACTCTCTCTATATTTAGCTCTCTTATGTCATTATTAAATTATATGTTTTAAATTATTTAATATTATGTGACAAAATACTCGTAAGAACAGAACAGATGTAAAAGGTAGCTCTATGCCTGCGGGCGACAGCTCCAGTCTTCACTGATTTATGACGTCAATGCCTCTAAGCATTGCAGATCAACACCTGTTCATAAAGTGGACTGTGGGTGATTTATAGGTACAAGGTAGGATATTAAGCTCGTTTGCTGTATAAATAGTACACAAAGATATGTATAATAAATAGATGATCTTTGCAATTCTGATTACTGTGCCACTGTGTGTCTAATAGCTAGTCACTCAACATTTACGATGATCAGAATAATGATGTTGATTAGCGTTTTCATCATCAGCTTTCCCAGTGACAACTGAGCATAGCCTAGGGTTCTCCAATAGCACGGCACTGAGTTCGGTCTTCAGACCTTTGTATTCATCCACTGTCAACCGCTTTGGAGATATTGTTACTCATCATTGCTGAAAGCCGACTCACTCTTTGATTATTTTGCGCAGTGGTTGGGTGGCTGGGAGGTTGCTGTGCAACGTGTAACGGGATCGATGAGCGCTGGCAAAAAGTAATAATAGCATTTCTTGAGTAAAATGACCATTTTCCGGTCAGGAAGTTCAGCGATGTTTCACCCCCGTGCCTCAGAAAGTATGTCAAGCCGTTGGTCCTACGCCTGAGCTCTCTCCAGTTGTGTCGGTCTGGCGTCCCATTGCGGCTGGTAGACCAGAGCATAAAAAGACTCGGTTCATCAGAGGACGCTGCTGCCCGGTCTTTGATAATAATGTTGTCCCTAAATCGCCACGACACCCGTGGATGACCAATGCATTTTACCCTAACATCAGCACCATCTAAATGGTGATATTTACCTTAATTTAATGAAGAGCCCGGAGGTCATCATGAGGGCGTAGTCGAAGGGTACCAGGTAAGCTATCGCTACTGGCATGGAACCAAACGCACACGAGAAGAATGATCCTGGAATAAGAAAGAGAAAATAAGTACCTATATCCTATATGATTTTACTCTGCCACTGACCTAAGTCAAGGTCAGCCAAATGATCCAATTGAGATGGGACATTCGTGATTTGTATGGGCTTTTTAACGTGAAAAGTTGTTGTATGAGTTTCTATACAAGACAAACTAAAATCCGTTGCGTGCGATGCGTCCGATGCGAGCCTGTGGACGCTTACTTTAAAGCAGGCTGACGGAAACTAGATTTTCTTTTTACTTCTTTTTTTTTAATTTTCCTAATGACGTTGTAGCATTCGTATTTTATCATATGTGTCGCTATGTCGTGAGTGTGTATGTTATGTATGTTACGCTAGACTTTAATGCTACACAGCTATGTGTAGTCGGATCTCCAAAATATTTATTTTCCATTTCTATATTTATTTACTTAATTTATATTTTCATTGAATTTCCTTATACATCGGTAGCTAACCTACATGGCATTTAATATATTAATCGATTAACTATTATTACTTGACAATTTTATTAGTGTTTAAATTTAAAAACTAATGAATATCAAGAGACCCCAGGTGTTAGTTTACATAAACAAATTACCTAATTAAATAAATATATGGCATTAAAACATTTATTTTAGACTTTAAAATTTAAGTTATAATTAGTTTTCATCAAGTTGCATATTATTTATGTACCTACTTGGTTAAGCGGATCTTTCAATGTGAATAAAAAAAACATCTTAACTACTTAACAAGAAGACATTTGTATTTGTGCATAATGTTTGAAAACTATTTAGATAAAGGTACGACACAGACTTAGGGATAGCGGTAGCACAGTGGTCACGTGCTGCCGTGCAACTTGAGACACACATGTCCCTAGAGATGTGCCGTAAAAGGCGTTGCACTTGCACCATGGGAGCTAACCAAAAGGCCAGGCTTTTTTGAAGGTGCCCCATATCAAAAACAAAGGTACGAGACGGACAATAAATAAAATATCATGTGATATACAATGGGGGTGACTTCAGTCTCGTCCTGAATCTGGATAAAACTTTGCATTGAACCCAAAAAAGTTGGAAAAGCTAAAAATATCAATAAGCGTATCATCGCTAGGCTTAAATTGCAAAAAATATCTTCAAGTTTACTGTGACTAGACTTACCACAAGCGATGGCCACATTCAGCACTAGGATCGCCAAGAAGACGGTGAAGCTGAACGCGTACAGGGATCCACGGAGCCCTGCGATCCAGTACACCACCAGCGTGAACAGGGTCGGCTCTATCAGCAAGCCTGGCAACTGGAAATAAAGTAATATACATATGTCGTAAAGTATGATTTTCAAAATACTATTCGGTTCTTAAAAATACATCTATACTAATATTATAAAGCTGAAGAGTTTGTTTGTTTGATTGTTTGTTTGTTTGTTTGTTTGTTTGAACGCGCTAATCTCCAGAACTACTGGTCCGATTTGAATAATTCTTTTTGTGTTGAATAGTGTATTTATCGAGAAAGGCTATAGGCTATAAAACATCACGCTATGACCAATAGGAGCCAAGCAGAGCGGGTGAAACCGCGCGGAAGTAGCTAGTGTAATATGAATTGGGTACCTACAGAGCAGATGAAGCAGTCGGGACCCATTCTAGAAAGCCATCCGTATGTGCCACTAAGTCTTCATATTTAGAATGGGTCCCGACTGCTTCAATTTTACGATGACTTTCTTGTTTTAGGGTTTTTGCATTTTCATATTATAAAGAAACGCAGTCGGGTCTTTTAGTTTTTTTTAAACGTCTGTTTCAAACGAACTAAAGACACATCTTGCTATATTATGCGACCCTAGTAATTTTTGGCGCCAAACAAAATGTCGGATTTTCGGTGCCAAATTCGAACATTCAGCTCACTCTCTAGCCTGAACGACTCGATGGATTTCAGCTTGATAGGGGTTGTTTGATTCGTATTTACTGTGAGAGTGACACTAGATATGTATAACAAAATATAAAACTAAAAGAAAATAAAATAAAAAATGGTAATTTAAAAAACCCCACTGCGTTGCTTTATAAAATGATAATGAAAAAAACCCTAAAACAAGAAAGTCATCGTAAAATTTAAGCAGTCGGGACCCATTCTAAAAAGCCAACCAGTCGGGTTTTTTAGGTTTTTTTATTAGGTACCTTTTTTATTCTCATATTTTCATGTCTTATCGAATCTTAGTAGGACTCGGGCCTTAACCAATACGTGTACTACAAAAAAAGTAGGAGAAACCGTGCTTAACCATTTACATGCGTGTTGGAATTTCGAAAATGAATGAGAGTGGAATTCACGTTCAAATGTTACTTGTCTGCTCTAAATAGACCTTTTGGATTAATGTATAAAGTATGTTGGTCTCATGGAGTTCAACAACAATCCATATAAGAACATACTATAAAGTTTTTTTTTTTTATTACGCAATCTCATAGGCTCGTTGGCAAATATTTTGATCGACACTGGATTAAACCGGATCGAAATGGAATTAAAAACGGCGAAACCCTTGGCCACACAGGTTTTTGACAGTAATTTACTTTTAATTAACTAATTGATTCAAGAAATATCTACTCAATTTTTTTATGGTATAGTGATAAAAGATCATCTTCTATTTTTACCATTTATAAACATAAAGTAGTAAAGTTGTTTTTTCCATGGAATGGTGCCATTTTTCCATGACTTCATTTCACGTATTCCATATTCTTTCATAGATACCATTCCTTCTACAAGCCAACCATCTTAACCGTCTTTTTTATTTTTTTTTTTTTTTTTGAGGTGGAAAATCATCCAATGACTTCTCCCGCCTTGGGCAAGGCGGGAGGGAGTGTCAGACTCTTACTGACTAAAAACCACCCCGGTTCTACACCTGCTTTTCGAGCCAAAGCCCCGGTAAACCCGCTAGGTAGTCGGCAGCTCCGGATCTTAACCATCTTAACATCCTAATAATGTAAGTAATTATGTTATTGTAAAAACCCATCTAACTTACCAAAGCCACCATCCTCGCAGTATAATAGACGGGCGCTGAGTACAACCCAGCCTTCAACTCCCTGTTGAGGAGTGGGAACTCCTCAGGGAACATGTGGAGGACAGAGTACATGGGGCTGAAGGTGTTCTCTGCTATGATGATGAAGAGGGCACCCTGAACATCTTGGATGCCAGACTGGGTCAGCCGAGCGGTTCCCATGAAGCAGAGACCCGCTGTTAATGCTATAGCCTGGAAAGAGTAGTGGTATGTTCCATTAGTAAAATATTTCATGACATACAAATGAGTTAGAAAATCTGTTGATTGGTAAGTTTACAATTCCGTTTTCTATAGGTTAAAATTGGTTAAATAAGTCTACCAATCGAAATGACTGTTGCCAATTAGGTACTCGTAATAGGTACCATTCATTAATAATTCATAGAAAAACATACAATTAAGTACCTATTTCATTATGTATGTCCAAGAAATCGTAAATTATAAGAACTACATTAAACTATACCGTTTTGACTAATGATGTTCTTGTTTTATTGCTTTTTTTACAACTTTGAGGTCATAAAATTTAACTAATCAAAATATTTTTTTACTCAATACGAATTCTTACCAATTTCTGTAGTATCCTCACGAACTGAACTCGTGGGTCTCTGATTACAACTAGTAGATATCTGTATATTAACCACCATAGCTTGGTGAGGAAGAACGGGGCTACGAAGGTATCGTGAGGTTCTACGGCAAACTGCAAATGACGAAAAAAGAGGGTCTATTATTATGAAAATAAAAACATTTAGACACAAAAAAAAAGTAATAAAATACGTATTTTTTATGGGCAGGCTCGCCACTACCTCCAATACCGCTACAACTGTTGTAAGCCAGGATCTACAATAGATACAACAACGAAACTATCGGAACACTGAAGTCCGGTGGGTCCCAGGGACATGAATGACTGTCTTGGATCCCGCAACGAAATATATCAGAAGATATTATTAGAGAAGAATAATAAAATATGTATCTACAAATGTACCTCTCCTCATCCTATATGGTCGTTCATTGCCAGTTATATTGGAACGACCCTTACGATTTATACCATTCCCAGGATCCATTATTGAATTATACTTAAACGATAGAAAAGGCCAAGAATGTAGCCTTGCGGTACACCAATCGTAATTAATAGCTTCCGAAGATCATCTAGCAGTTTATAGGCCTATTGCACAACATTTCGGTTTGAAACCGGTACAACCGAACGTGAGTCACCATTCGTTTGTTGTTATTTATGTTGTTGACTAGTTTTTGCTAATGAACCGCTTTTTTACATTTGATGGGTCGACGTTTGGCCGTTATCTCGCCTGATGGTAAGTGATGATGCGGCCTACGATGGAGCACGTCTGCTCATAAGCAACCTATTCACTTGGGCTTTGAAGATACCCAGGTTGTACCCATCAGGAAACACAGACTCCGGCAAAGAATTTCACTCCCTAGCAGTTCACACAAGGAAGCAAGGAAGGAAGGTGGGATATCAAACATGAAGCGGTGGCGCTTCGCCAATTGTCTTGTGGTTCAATGATGGAAAGGACTACTGGGAATAAAGTTGTGCAATTCCCTCGCACACTCTCCGAAATTAAAAATTAAAATTACTTAAATTATAAAATCCGTTTATCAAAAGCCTACGCAGAGTCAAAGAAATACTTACGGATCGTGATGAATCCTCATTATCCATCATGTGGAATTCATATTGTATTTCCATGTCAAGTTCTTTGGCTTCGTCGCTGACTGCGAATCTGTCGCAGACATTCTTGATGGCTTGACGTGAAGCTGACTCTGAACCAGGAGTCAGAGACAGTACTTTGATGAAGTAGTCTGTAGGGTTGTACATGAGGGGGCATTGGTAGCCGAGACTGAAACAATGATGAAAAGCTCTTAAGTTTTTTATAATCAACATCTTCCTTACTGTCATGATATTATTCTGTTTCTCTTTTTATTTTTATTTAGGTACGTAAAAGATTGTAATCCTTATCTTAATCTAACTAAACAATGAAATTTTACTAGTCTTGTCTTGTTTTTACGTATCTTAAGCAGGCATTTTATGCGGATACATTTAACTCTGATAATAATGGTCATTAAGATCCTTATACTCAATCATGCATATCAATCTTATAACATCATCGCCTGATATTACACGGTTTAAAACATGAAGTTCGATAGCGTAAAAACTGTCATACATGTCCTGTATGTAAATTAATGAATGATTTGCGAAGGAAATACCAGATTTTGACATTAACCAAGTTCAGGATTCATGTTTGACTAGGTCTTATTATTAGGCCAAGTAATAACAGTTCAAGGTTTTTGTACCTCATTATTAATTAGCATAATAGCTCCTAATATTATTGATGGACCTATCTAATCTATAATAATAATTATGGGAACTACATTAAACACAACTGCGTCTGTCTGTACGTATGAAAATTTAATTTTGTAGAATGAATTTTCGTTATTTCATGAAAAATGTTTAGTAACTATAACTAATTAATCTATAGGAAGGCACGAGAGAGTTAAGTTTTACTGTGAATTTACAAAACTGAGAGCTCTGATTGGCCGGCTCGAATAAACCAACCAATCAGAGCGCCGAACGCGCTCTCAATTCGATTACTTTATACGTAAAGCAAACTCGTACTAAGGATACAGATCTAGATTATTTTAATAATCTCAGTTATGGGTACGGGTTTCCAGAAGATACAAAAATTATCTAATAAAATACAACCGAATTTTCAACGTTCAAACATTCCACATTATTTTGTCACCATTTTTTTTTCCACAGCAACAAAATATTCCAACTATTTCCGTATTCGGATGTGACAAGCTTGTATGCAGCGAGGACCTTCAGCCAATGTTCGGCGCTTTTCGGGTTTTTAATGGACAATCGCAGATATTCGTATAATAATCGAATGAAGAAGAATAAATATTCAATTAAATAATAATATACGTATTCCAAGTGCGCAACGTGACCATTAAATCCTATTATTTATGATGTTTGTTTTACATTATTAAAATGTATAAAAATGTCATCTTGTAGGTACCTACTGGCCTTAGGTCATTAACTCGATTGCAGAATCTTTTTTTTTTATTCGACTCAGTTCGAGATTTTCTTGTTTCACGCGATGAACACGTGGTTTAAACTTGTTGCTATATTTTTTTTGTAATAAATAAACAAACGTACGTATAGTATTATGTGTATAAATATCAACAATAAGTAGATTGATTCGCGTATTTTTTTATTATTATAATTAGGTGTCTACGTGTAACCTAGGTATGGTATAAAAACCGGTGGTGGTGACATTATTTTTATGTAATAATTATACAACCATTTTTTTAGCTAGATATAATCTAAATATCTGCTTGTCAAATTTTAATATATGTATAGTTCTTCTAGAACGAAGTTAGACCGTAGCTAACGCATATTTAGGACATTTTCACACGAAAATTATTCTTTTAAATGCATATATGGACGAGTGGATTTTTTTGAGCTATTTTTATTTTTTATGCATTTTCTGTTCACGCAAATCTCCGTCTATATTTTTATGTACCTAATCTTCGCTCTTTTGTGATGACTATATAAGATATAAATCAGCTAAAAACTAAATAACATATACTAGCTGACCCGGCAAACTTCGCACCGCCTCAAACATTATATCCTGAACTTCTACAAATAATTCAAGATCAGATCCAAATCGGTCCAGCCGTTCACGAGTTTTAACGAGACTAACGAGCAGCAATTGATTTATAATCTGTTCTATATAAAAACTAATTAATCGGTACCTAACTGGTAATTGCCTAAAAAACTTAGGACATACAACAATATACTGGCAATGCGAATGATTTTTTTTCTAAATAAAAAATGTAGCGCGTGTAACAGCCATTTTTTTTAAATTATCTCTTAGGTACTAAACAGAATTTTCTAAACAGATCTATGCATGAAATCAAATGCACTAAATATATACATACCTGTCTCCTAGGGAGGTAGGCAGAGACAATGAAACGGAAATTGCTACGAATCTTTTTTTTTGGGCGAGGCGAGAGGGAGTTTCGGACTCTTACTGACTAAAAACCACCCCGTTCCTACTCCTGCTTTTCGAAACGGAGCCCCGGCAAAAACCCGCTAGATAATCAGCACGAATATTACATACCTCTTTCGCTTCATCAACAGTCATCGGTCATGCATGCTCGTCGGTTAAGATTACTTTTAATATATCCCCTTCCCTTCTTTAATATATCGCCAATCTGGTCCCTATATGTATATGTCGCTATATGTATGTCGCACTAAATACACTATGAAGAGAATGGCATTGTTGTACGTTTGTACGTCAGGAAGTCTTATTAGGGTCACAGCCTAGACTGGGCCAGTTAAATGGTGGACAATTGTATTGGATCAACATTAATTATTACTTAGTTGAGTTGTCAAATCAAACAATGTATTAGTATAGCTATTGTATAGCTTTAAAATAGGTAACGAAAGAATTTCCTTTCCAATATCTGCATTTTAGAACGACCGCTTTACTCACTGATAGACTGACTGACGGATAATTAATCTTTTTTATGGTATAAGTCGGTAAACGAGCACACAGATCACCTGATGGCAAGCAATCGCCGCCGCCCATGGACACCCGTAATACCAGAGACGTTACAAGTGCGTTACCGGCCTTTTGAAATTTATGGGTCCTTAGGGAATCTGGGATTGGAAAGATTGGGAAGGGGGAGATTTGATCTCCGGTAACCACACTCACACAACGCAAACGTTGTTTCACGTCGTTTTTTTGTGAGGCCTTGGTGTCACCCCGGTCAAGCAGACCCATTGGTGCTGAAATATGGCTCTCCTACATTTACATTAAGTAACAACACATAAATAAGTACTCATTTCAAAAGTGCTTATTTAAGGATTTATCTACAATATATTGAATTGGTATATTTTTTTTCGAAATAGATTTTTTATACAGATTTCCGAAGCGATAAGTTAAGTCATTTAGCATAAAGATTTAAAAAATGACGTGAGAATCTAGGTATATCAACTAGGAATGTAATTATATTATTTTCAATAAAATTTTCATTAAATGTCAAAATTTAAATTAATTAAATATTTTTTGGTTTTGTAATGAAATTAAATTAAATATAATATCAATTAAGATAAGAAGACAAAATGGACTGACTAATGTTCCTAATTTATAAATTGATGTTTTTTTTGAGGGAGGATAATCATTAAATGTCTTCTCCCACATTGGGTGAGGCGAGAGAGAGTGTCAAACTCTTACTGACTAAAAACCACGCCGTTACTACTTCTGCGCAGTACCGGAAAATTTATGGTAATTAGAAAATAAACTTTATTCTTTATTCTTGGACACACAGAGGTCCGGACTGGATGCAGAAGATTGTATATTTTGCCCTGAAAGAAGGACTCAACCGACGTCAAACAACGCTTGCGTTGTATTTCGTTGTGTGGTTACCGGAGGCCCAATTATCTCCTTCTCAATCTTCCTAACCCCGTATCGCCAATAATCGTCAAATACGTAACTCCCAAAAGCTCTAGGGCGTCTGATGTTTCGGGTGACCATAGCCGGCGCCAATTGCTTACCATCACGTGATCTTTCTGCTAGTTTAACGGCTTGTCACCGTAAAAATGTATCAAAACCTTCAAACAAGTAGAACCCCTACTGGATTTACAATATGATTGGATTTATAAAATGCAAACATTGTAGTAACCTTACCAACTATAATAAAATGCATTAAAAATAAAATAAGCTGTTATCTCACCATCTAGTATTTAAACTATTGCTTAAATTTAGATGAACAAGATAAAAAGCGTCCAAAATAGTAAATTATCTCAGAAAACGCTAATAAAATTTGTTTAAAATCAAAAGTTATTTTTACAAAGATCGCTAGACTAGCATAATTCTGCATTTAATATGCATAAGTTTTTGAAAACTCATTCAAAACTGACGAACAAAAAAATATTAAATACTAAAATTTTCCGCAATTTTGTAAATACCTTATCATATCGAACAGGTTTGATAAATAAATCAATATTTAATTTAATATTTTATCCCAAGACAAACTCGACAAGTGCCTAGGGGCGCCAGGTTGCTCATATATGTACATAGTGAACTGTAGAAAGTCTCTGCCTTTATTTATGGTAAAAAACAGAGCTTAGGATTATTGATGTCTAGAATTCATGCTACACTAACAATACAATACATTTTTAGTTTTCATTCCGGTTGTAGGTAGATGTATTCTTAAGTATGCGGTGTGCAGCACCCTCCAGCCCAAATAAATGCAATAGTGGATGAAAATTGACGAATAAGTAGCTGACGATGATAAATAAATAACTAAAGATCATCTCTAGAAGCTAATATTACATTTAGCTTCTGGTAGACAGGTTATTGAAATCACCACAGCTGGGCCTATCAGCTAGTCTGCTAACTAAATATAAGTACTCCTATAACTCTAAATTCAATAATAAAATTCCGAGCAATATACAAATACCTAATAAACTCCTATAGGTGCCCAAAAAGATGGACGATTTTATATAATTTCTTCTTAAACTTGACCCAGTTTTTTTTAAAGTGATGACATGACAGGTATATTAGTCGTTTAAAAAATGTAAAATTGCAAATATATGCTGCTACCTACTAACTAACTCGTGTAATAGATGTTAATATATTTTTTAGCAGAAATAGATGGCCTAGTCCGTACGTTAAACACATTTTTATGCTAATTAGTTCTATTTTTAGCTAAACTTTTAAATCTTAAAAAGTAATTTATTTAAAATTTATTCAGAAATGTGACGTTTACACTGTCCTTACATCGTCGTTAAATTAAAATTAAATATAATCGCCTGATCGCCGGTTTTAATAATAATTAAAATTATGCTAAGTATTCATATTTCTGCAATAAACGTAAAAGATTAGAATTTACCTGGTTTTTTAAATTCCAAGGATTTGGTATTAGTAGCTGTTAATCTTAAATTAAATTAAGATTGATCGATTAAATTAAATAGTAATTTTAATGGTACGAGTATCCACTCGTACCTAGTTAGTAACGTAGCTATTTTCGTGAATTTTATGCCAAAAATGGTAATAACAAGACGTTTTCGTTAGTATTACCTATTTTTCTCGTAAAACTTGCTAGCTAGGTATATAGGCGTACACTTGGTCTAAAACGACAGACAATCTTACATTTCACAATATTATATACAATTTAAGAGTTCGTTTGCTTGTTTGAACTACTGGTTCGATTTGAAAACTTATTTTAGTGTTGGATAATCCATTTATCAAGGAAGTTTATAAGGTTGTAAAATATCACGCTACGAGCAAAAGTAGCCGAGCAGAACGGGTGAAACCACGCCCTAGTCGCTAGTACCTAATACTAATTTAAATCAAAGGAATAGGAAATATGAAACTGACACACAGAACTTACAACTAGAAATAGATCATTTAACAGCAAAGTTGCACACAATGACCAACAAATACAGTGCATCAGAAAAACAAATGAGGGAATACATGTTGGCTATGGATGAGTTAGTGCGGTCACAGTCACAGGAAAACCCATGTGAAAAATGTGATTCTAGTAATGTGCTGCCTGCTTGTACTGTGCCAATGTGTGATACCACCTTGCCTCATGGTGCCAGTTTAGTGTTTCCTACCCAATATAACAGTAATAATAGTTGTAATAACAGTGTTGTAATCTTCAGTGATGAGATTGGAAAGAACTTAGGTTCTTTATTGACAAATAATTACCCAGGACAAACAATAATAAATCACTGTATGCCCGGCTGTACTTTTACTAAAATTTCTGAGAAAATTATTAATTACAATTTTAACAAAGATTCTACCCTCATTATTATTTGTGGTAATAGAGGTAGTTTAAATAAAAATAGTTTATCTAAATTTCATAGTTCAATTACAGAACTAAAATTAAAGCAGATCATTTTGTTTACATTGCCTTACAGTAATAGGTTGCCACAGGAAGAAAACAACCTTAGATATAAACTAAATATTGCAATGTATCAGTTATGCAATAAATCAAATATTAATATTATTGATACCAACAATTACGTTGGTAAAAATGTATATATGACGAAAGATAGGTACTATCTTTCTCGTTATTATTTAAGACGAATAGCAGTGTCGCTATCATATTTTATTAGAATAACAGCCAAGAACTTGGCTAAACAGGTTACTCCTATTGAGCAACCTTCTAATATTGACTTTAATATTAGTAATGTGACATTGAATGTTGATATTACTAATAATTTAAATTAAAGAGCAAGACAATAGAGTCATCCTCTTGCATACTTAACAGTAATATTTATCAATCTGGTGCACCAAAACATCCAAGGTTTCATGAGTAAAGAATTAGAAATAGAATTATTTTTAAACTGTAATAATGTTGACATTTTGTGCATTACTGAGCATTGGCTGAAATCCCATCAGCTAATGTTCAACTTTGGTAATCATCAGATTGGTAGCTCGTTCAGCAGAGAAAACGCTATACATGGTGGTTCACTAATTTTAATAAATAACAATCTTAAATTCAAAGAACGCAAGGATATAGTTGGTTACTCTGTTGAACGTACTGTTGAAATAGCCTGTGTGGAATTAGAGCGGTTTATTGTTTTGAGTGTGTATAGACCACCTTCTGGTTTGTATGACTGTTTTGAAACAGTATTAGATGAAGTATTAAATAAACTCAGTAGTTCAAATAAATTCATCATTACTTGTGGCGATTTTAATATAAATTTTTTGGAAAATTCTAGCTTAAGTACTAGAATTGTAAGTTTATTTGCTTCGTTTAACCTAACGAACCTGTTTCTGGAGCCCACTAGGATAACTCCTACTAGTGCTACTTGTCTAGATAATATTTATACTGATATTGTACCAACTAATAAACAAATTATATCATTGCTTGATTCAGATCATTGTGGACAATTAATTTCAATAGAAAATAAAGTAAATAAAGTGTCAAAACCACATATTATTGTTAACCCAAAGACTGAAAGACGCATTGAAACGTTCAAATCTAAACTCTCTGACAAATTACCTTTATTATTAAGGAATAAAACTACGAATAACTTGTGTAATGATTTTTTAAATACTTACCATACCGAGTTTAAATCTACCTTCACACCTAAAACCATACCAGCTCATGGCAATGCGCCTTTCAATCAATGGGCAACCACTGGCATCTATAAAAGTAGGAAACGCCTATATGAGCTTTATAACGAGAGGATATTTATAAACACTATTGAATTTAATGAATATGTAAAGAAGTATTCTAAATTGTTTAAAAAAGTTTGCTCTATTGCTAAATCACTATATTTGAGCTCTAAAATAAAAAACAGTTCCAATGTAATTAAAGCGACCTGGAGTATTATTAATGGTGAGGCAGGAAGATCTAAAAGGAGAAGTAGTGAATATAATCTGGTAATTGATAATAATGTAATTAAATCAGATGCTGAAGTTGCAGCCGCATTTGAAAACTTCTTTTCGGACATTCCTGTTTCCACTACCAGGTCCTTGAATTCATCATCCGCTGGCGCAGAATCTTTACTAAAAGAAAATGTTGTAACTTGCCATTCAAGTTTCAATTTTGAACACATAGATTATACAGATATAATTAAAACGTTCCATACTTTGAATAAGAAAAAGACTGCTGACCTGTGGGGTAATTCTGTGTACATTGCTAGCTCTGTAATAACTATTGTGGCACCTGTATTAGCTTTAATTTTTAATAACTGTATTGATCGTGGTGTGTTTCCTGATCTCATGAAGAATAGTAAAATAACTCCGTTATTTAAATCGGGTAGTACTTCTGACCCCACTAACTTTAGACCTATTTCAGTACTACCTACATTCAGTAAAATTTTTGAAAAAATTATTCTAAATCAGATGCAAAGATTTTTTAATAGAAATAAATTATTGCATGGTAACCAATTTGGATTTACAAGGGGTCGTTCAACAACTGATGCCGGTGTTGAACTTCTTAATCAAGTATATGACGCGTGGGAGGACTCAGGGGACGCATTGGGTGTTTTTTGTGACTTATCCAAGGCGTTCGATTGTGTCCTTCATGAAACACTGATCAGGAAGCTATCCCATTATGGAGTGCGGGGCAACTCTCTGGACCTACTTATCTCTTACTTGAGTAATAGAATTCAGAGAGTTGAGATTAACGGGAAAATTTCTGCCGGGTCTGTTGTTAGGATGGGTGTTCCGCAGGGGTCAATTCTCGGTCCGTTTTTATTTCTTATTTATATTAATGACTTACCTTACCTTGTAAAGGATAACCATGGGATAGTACTGTTTGCTGATGATACCTCTTTATTATTTAAACTCAAACGTGGACAATTAGTCAGTGATCATGTAAATAGTGCTCTCTCAAAAATAGTACGCTGGTTTAGTGCCAATAACTTGCTACTTAATGAAACAAAAACTAAATGCATTAAATTCACAACACCAAATGTTAGGCATGTCAAAACCAGCGTGCTAATCAAGGGCGGGGAGTTGGACCCTGTTGATTCGGCTATCTTTTTAGGTATAACCCTAGACGCTAAGCTACAGTGGGCCCCACATATAGATAAGTTGTCGAAAAGGCTCAGCTCAGCAGCATATGCCGTTAAAAAAATTAGAAATTTAACTGATGTAAATACAGCGCGTCTAGTATACTTTAGTTATTTCCATAGTATCATGTCATATGGTATTCTCCTGTGGGGGAATGCTGCTGACATTCAGTCTGTCTTTGTGCTGCAGAAGCGAGCCATTCGATCAATTTATAATCTTAGTCCGAGGCATTCTCTCAGGGAACTATTTAAGGAAATTAATATAATGACTGTTACCTCTCAATATATCTATGAAAATATAGTGTATGCTCATAAAAACATAAAGTTATTTAAAAAGTACAGTGATATACACAATATCAACACTAGAAATAAAAATAAATATGTTGTTCCTACTACTAGACTTAAGAAAATAAGCGGTTCGTTTAGATGTCAATGTATACGCTTTTACAATAAAGTTCCCAGCCATATTCAAAGTTTAAACCTAGGTAAATTTAAAAATGTTATTAAAGAAAAACTTTGTAGTAAAGCTTTTTATAAAATAAAAGACTACTTGGAGGATAGTCAGGCTTGGGAATGAACTGCTATAATGTCCACACAGGTCTTGCTGACATGTTTGTAACATATAGTTACATTTTTTATACAATTTGACATAAACTTAATTTGACATTGTTTTATATTTTTTTCCTTTTATATTTTTATATTTCCTTTTAAAATTGTTAGTTTGAGGACCGTGTGAGACTTTTGCTAGTCATTTTATTTTTAGTAAATTATATTCTGACAGTTTGAGCATTTGTGTGGCCTACCCAAATGTTCTTTTGGTTGGTGTTGTTCGTCGGATCATTCAGCAACAGCCGTCAGCTGAGCTGATTGTAAACTGACACATGCGTGCTGCCATCTGAACAGGTCCGCTCAAACTGCTGTGGTTCTTTCCTCAAAAGACCACTACAGAATCAACTTGCACGGTTCTCCGACATCTTTAATTGATTTTGTCTGGACTTTAAAAGAGACTATGACCTCTGAGTTTGTTTCGGCATTTCTTCTCAGAGTAGTCGGATAGGAAATGCCGGCCTCATCTAGTTATTTAAGAGATTGACGTGTAAAAGTGTTATTTTATAACCTATTTGCAAAATAAATATCATTTATCATTTATCATTTATAATAAATAAACAATACTAACACCTTTCAAAGAAGAAATTACCAGTCGATTAGAATACGCGATACTATATAAAATTTTTCTTTTTACTAATACATACCACAAAAATCTCTTAGTATATTTTTATACACACATAAGTAGCTACAGAAAATAAAACTACTCTTACCTCTTAAAGAAGCCTAAGGCCTGTGTGGCTGTACCAGCAAACGCCACTCGACCTTCAGCCAAGAGGACCAGCTTATCAAACTGAGCCATCAGCTCCGTATTAGGTTGGTGAATGGTACAGATGACCGTCTTGCCCTGGACAGCACTGGCTCGAAGGAGGGTCATCATTTGGTGAGCTGAAGAGGAATCCAAACCCGTCGTCGGCTCATCGCAGAAGAGAAGTCCAGGGTCTGTTAGGAGCTAGAAAAGAAGATTTTATGAGAAAAAGTTATTTTATCACCGGTGGCGGCACCGGTGCGAATGAACCAACCAATCAGGGCGCCGAACACACTTGTTTCGTTTTCATTCAACGTAAAGCAAACTTATCCTAAGGGTACTGATGACACAATTTTCAACACAAATTTTCAATAGTTACTGTGTCTGAGAGAAGAAGAACCTAAGAAGAACCAAATGCGATTTACCCAAAAATCCACGGTAAAAACCTGTTTAGGCATCTATGGCAAAAACAGAGTTTATAGGTAATAACTAGATATATTAAAAACATCTATTTTCTTATTATCTTAAATATTTTGACTGTATAAACACTGGTTGATCAAAAACAGTTCACGAAAATATACCGCTGATTGTATATTATATCTTGTTTGCCATTCTTGTCTGTGATGTAAATTATTGCATTTTGTATGTTTATATATTGGTTAACTCATATATTTTGGATAATGCTACCTATATACCACGTTTTTATAATAAACAGAAGTTGTCGGACAAGGATGTCATATTATAAATGCGAAAGTTTGTGTTATTGTACCTATGTATGTATGTATTGTATATTTGTTACTCAACCACGTCACAACGGTTAAAAGAATCGGAATGAAATTTGCATCAGTAATAAATAGTCTGGAATATGAAAATAGCTTGTTATCCTACAGGAACGCGATCGGAAGCTGCGGGCAGAAACTACTCAAATTGCAAAGCCTCTGGTGTCTCATACCATAAAAAAATAAGAAAAACAAATGAATAGTGTCAACAACCTTATCTTTTTCTGTTGATAAATCAAATAAATTAATGGAATAAGCATGGGCGTTGACGCGTTATTATAATCATAATCATAAATAAATCATTTTGCGGTTTTGTTACACAATGCAAGTAATATCGAACTTTAAACAAATACAAAAGAAAAATAAAATAAGATGTCATAATATTATATGTATTATTAAATCGAATTATTAATAATAAATGGCCGTCTACATTAATCAAAATCATATTATGCAGAGATTCAACTTATTATACAAAAATATCGAGAATTGAATTAAAAACGTAATTTATCTGAAGTTAGTTTCATAGTTGTAGGTTATGTTAATTCTAACCGGTTAAGTTTAAGTAATGCGTAACCTAAATGCCGTATCGTAACTTGAAGTAAAACCATCTTAAGTCTCGAACATTTTTTGAATAACTTAATTGATTCTATCTGAACATTCCGTTGCCGTACTTATTTCGAAAAGACTCTTCTCTATACCTATGCCTAGTGTCTAGCTATGGGTGCCTACACATCTTTATACGAAACTAAAAACCTATTTAGTGAACAAACAAATTACTCATCTATATTAAATTTCATTTGTCTTTAACAAAAAGTAGATGACTTTTATTTTGATTAGTGACACTGTTCTAGAGATTTTCGCTTCTCATCGAATGTAGTAAACATCATCGATATCACAAAAAAATAGATTAAAACAATAAGCTTTTAAATATAAAAAATAACACAATAAATGTAACCTGTAGAAGAAAACACCACTTTATCGCCAACAAACTGGCTCACAGTTTGGCGATTTTTGTATGTATTTTTATATGTATGTATTATGTGAATAAACGAATTAAAAAAAAACTTACTTCTGTGGCGAAGGCTAGCCTCTTCCTCTCCCCACCAGACAGGGTCTTTCTGCCATCCAGACCTCCAATCAGCGTGAACCTGGACCCGTACAGAGACAGCTGCCGCAGAAGCTGGTTCACTCGTCTCTTGCGAGCCAAGGAGGATGTGCGCGCGTCCATACGGAGCCTGGCCTAAAGGAAAGTCAAAATTCAAAATAAAGAAGCTTTAAAAGATACTAACTGCCGTACTCAGAGTCATTTAATGGTTATTTAACCCAGTCCTTACGAAAATTGTTCTCGGAACAAAATCGTTCCTAAACAATAGTTCTAGACTCCTCTGAGAACGACAGTTAATTTCTGATTCAGCGCTCTATAGCTTTTTTTAGAAAAAAATAAATTTGATGCAAACGAATAAATTAGTGTTTTAAAGAAACACCGAACTCAAATAGTGGCGCTTGGGTTTAAAAAAGAACTCATTAAATTAAGAAAGACTAGGATTAAGATCAAAGGCAATGTTGAAATGACTACTGGAATTGTAGGGACTTTTTTTTGAGGGTGAACCGAGAGGAAGTGTCAGATTCCCCCCTTCCTTTTCCTACTTTTAGAGCCGGACCCCAGGTAACCTGCTAGGCAGTTAGCAGCTCCGGCATCAGTCCTACCGAGCCCCAACTGTGATAATTATAGGGACTAGGAATGCAGATGGGACTGTAAGATGCGAAACGAAAATAAGATGAGTTCTAGCAAATTAAAAGAGGTAATGCTCTGATACTTACCATGATAGTAAGATGTTCCATAACTGTAAGGTTGTCGACGAACAGGTCATCCTGATGCATGTATCCACTCTCCTGGTGCATGAACTCTCCGAGCGGCGTCCCATTCATGGCGATTTCTCCATCGACCACTGTGCCCACTGGTAAAACAAAAACAATCTTAATAATTAAGAACATTACTGCCTCGTTGGTGGAATGATAGCAAGTCTGACTGTGGGAAGGGGTTTCGACTCGGGCCAAGTATTACTGTGTTCCTTTCGGTTTTTGAAAATTTCAGTAGTAGTACGGAGTCTAGAATTGTGCCCAGTATATGACAATAGGCTCACCCCTATTACATGGCACTTATAACACAAATGGTGAAAAGTGGGTGTATATTGTATAGCGGCATTACATGCCGTAATGTGCACCTCTGCTTACCCCTTTGGGGATGAAAGGCGTGTCGTTGCATTAGGAACATTAATTTTATCATGAATCTGCGAACGTAATACTTTGACCTTTTGTATTTCGGCGTAAGTACCATGATTATAAATTACTTATTTATAATACGTACATGGGTATTACTTTATCGGAATTATTCTCTATCTATGTTAATGATGCTAGATCAATAAAACTGTGTAGGTATCTCCTGTTGTACCTATACAACTCATACAGGTTCCCAATACAGTATCGTTTAAGCACTAAGTTCATGAATTCTATTTAAAATCGTTGCTTTGCTAAGTCTAGGTGTTCGTCAGTATACATTTATGTATACCTATGTATTTTATACATATGACGTATGTATTTACTATAGAAAATTACTATGTATGAAATTATATATTCTTTTTCCTGTATTTTTTTTATTTTCCTTGTCTTATTTTTGCAAACTTTAATTTAAACCATAAACTGGTAGAGAATGCCATATGGCATTTTTTTTTTTTTAGTAAAAACGTTGCCCCACACTAGGATTTTCTCCTGTGTCGTGGGTGCGTTTACAAACATACAAGTTCACATGCACAATTAAATAAATAATAATGGAAATAGTAAGTTAAAACACAACATAATACCTACAATTATTCGTAAATTCTAAAGATCTTTGATCGCACCTATACAAGTTAATCATTCAAACCAATAGGTAGGTATATATACTAACTGACTTTGATGTTCTACAAAAGAAAAAGTGTTCTTGCAATAAAAAATATTTCATTGTCATTTGAAACCTCCGTCAGTTAACTGCTTGTTTTTTTTTTGTTCTACACCTGGCTACCGGAATTGTAACCCTATACCCAAAGTATTTAAATATTTTATTGAGTGACAAACGTTTCGGTAACAAAAGTTATTCTTTGATATAAAGAATATAGATATACTTTCATAGATATAAGATTTCAGATGAATATGTTAAAAAAAACATCTTCGAATGCAAAACTTTGCATCATTTTAAGAATTTTACTTTTTTTCTGCATTATTTATCTTATCAATGTATATTTGTATATTAATTTATAAAGCTGAAGAGTTTGGTTGTTTGTTTTTGTTTGAACGCACTAATCTCCGGAACTACTGGTCTGATTTGAATAATAAATTATCTGTTGGATAGCCCATTTATCGAGGAAATATATAAGCTATAAAATATTACTAATGTAATAAATATAAAATAATAACCATTAATCATCTACACGACTATCTGCTACGGCAGATAGTCGTGTTCAAAGACATAAAACTATTCCTTAGTAACGATTTTGTTCCGAAAACAATTGCTAAGAACTGGGTTATGTAAAACTATTATACGTCTCTAAGTACGGCTGTTAACCCTAGAAAGATAATCATATTGTGTAGTACGGAAAAGATACTCATGCGTAAAATTGACGCATGTGTTTTATTTAGCTCTAAATTGGTGTTTATTCATTTATTTTAATAAAATTGTATGTTATATATATTGGCACATATATAAGAATAATTAAAACTGCAGATAATATGTTTATAAATATTTTTTTATTAAAAAATAACCAAACTTATAAACTACTGTCATAAATCAAATAAACTTTTTAACATTTACTTTTGCTACTATAAATTATTTTTAACTGTGATGATGAGCCTTTTTTTCACATAATCAACAATAACAATATCCTATACATATTAGGAACATAGAATTCTATAAAAATCAGTTAGGTACAAACAGTTTTGGCACATAATATTTTTTTGACCTTCGCCTTATTTTAGAAGGGCAAAAAGTACTGTAAATACTTTTTTTTACTACAGGCTCTTCAGTATTATCTTCTGTCTACTTCTAAGTCATCTATAAAAGCCTCTTCTGTTTCGCTCTGCACGTCATCTTCACTCTCATGGTCACCTACTTCACTGTTGGTATCCTCACAGGGGAGCTCGTCGTCAGTTTGCATGAGACTGGCCAGGATATGGTCTTCGTCCAAGTTACTACTTCCCATTGTTGCATCAATATCTATAAAAAGAAACTGTTAAAGTTAGTAATAATATACAATTATAATAACATAAAAAAAATTAAAATAAACTATACAAGTCAAAATCATAAAAGTCACGTAAAAGATAATCATGCGTAATTTTAACGCATGCGGTCGTTATATCTTAAAATCGGTTATACTTACCTTACTGACACGTGCGCCATATGGAAGCTCCCAGCGACGAAGGAGATGTCCTAAACGCACATCTATGGATTCCCACTATTAAAAAAGATAGAGCTATATTTCGCAAACACATGCGTAATTTTTACGCAGACTATCTTTCTAGGGTTAATATAAAAATATTTAAAAAGATCGTTAAAAAATCTAAAAATAATTCACAAACTAATCCATAAAATGTATGATAATTATGTAAGACAAAAAAAAATTGACCACGATATATTAATTGACAGTAATTACACACGATTTTTTAAAAATAACTTTTAACTAGTTAACGCTTAATGAAATGTTAATCCCATTATAATTAAATTCACAATTGGAAATTTTTTGACAGGTACATTTTATATAATTATAGAACCTGAATATTAAAACCTAGTTTACATTTTTTGTAGTGATCCTAAACTTCTTTTTTTTTACTTCCTAAGTTGTTAGCGCCATTTATTTAAATAGAACTACGATTAGAACTTAAAATAGCCTTCCTATAATTCCGAGGTTACAAATGACATGGAACTTCCAAACTGTGAATGATTGTGCGTCACATACAAATGTGAAATATTTTAATTATGTTATAATTGTCCCAGTGGACAGTCAATACTATATTATAGCTGCCCGGCAAACGTTGTTTTTTTGCCTTATAAATTATTACCGAAAAACCTACGATCAAAATCTTCAATACCTTTTTTTTTTGAGGGGGAAAATCATCCAATGACTTCTCCCGCCTTGGGTGAGGCGGGAGGGAGTGTCAGACTCTTACTGACTAAAAACCACCCCGATCCTTCTCCTGCTTTGAGCCGGAGCCCCGGTAACCTTTTACGTTGCAACGTAAAAGGTTACCGGGGTCTTACGTTGCAACGTAAAAGGTTACCGGGGTCGCTTTTAGTTTTTATTTTTTAGTTTTTATTGATTTACTAATAGAATTACTTGAAATAACGTTTTATTTTTAATTTCCTATCAAAACCTATTTATTTATCTTCATTTCATTTGTCCATTTTTGTTCACAAATAGAATTATTGTAGTATGCAATTGAATAAGAGTAGGCCCCCAGGACCGCTCTGCTAAGAGCACAACGACAGAGAAGATTATATCTAACCGTATACCGTAGTACCTAAATAAAATAATTGTATGTTTAAAACTGACCGTTATTATTCAATTACTACGGAATTTACCCACAAACAGGTCGGTGTTATACTAAAATGTTTAGTATCAATGGATATGGAAAATGGTGCATCGTATATTATAATATTCCTATGCTAATACTAGATAAGCGAATAATAAAATACCTGTTAAACATTGATATACAATTTTTATTGTATCATCATATTATATTGTATAATATCAACACTCTATATATCTTATTTATTATTACTATATTACGAAGGTCTACGACTATAATACGTCACTGTTTTTTTTTTTGTAATTTAAACAACAAAAAAAACATATAACATACAAGATATTAGCTTGGCTTCACCCGTGTAAAAAATCGTCAATATTGTCCTATAAAGCTTATTACACACCTATCGTAAATTTCGATGACGCTCGACTAGTTTCAACTCACACTCGGGATCCATAATTATTGGTTAATGATATTATTTTACTTCTAAAGGTTATTTCACAATAGTTATAAAAATATTGCCACTATAATCAATTTTTTTATAATATAATAGCTTTTTCACGATGATAAGTCTGCGTTTGGCCACCAACCCGCTTTCTGCCAGGACGGCGACGTGAAAATGTGACCGAAGATGGAACACAAAAAATGGTTTGAGCATAGCACGTTCAAAACTAATAATTATTAAGCTATATATTAGTGTTTACTATGAATTATGGACTGCAAATGAACCTGCACAATACAATAAATTACTCAAAAAAATCGACATTAATATCGTACATCATTTAAAATACGAATACTCGTAAATAAGACAAAATTTATAGAAAAATATTATCGTGAAATCTAATATTTTGACTGATACAGATCTAAAGCCGTATTAATTACACTGCAAATTAGCATTTTTGATAATTTTTCGAAGAAATAAAGATTTTGTTGTTGATTGAATTGTATAAAAAAATAAAAAAAAATCGGTAACTCACCCGGACTTCGATGCGCTAACGCCGACATTAATGTGGTTTTGCCAGCTCCACTGCGATAGAAAAAGAAATTTTATTTAATTTAAAATACACAATATGAGTAGGCTACGTGACAGGTTGAAACTTTTTTTTCAATAATTTTTTTGTTATTTTATACATTTTATTTTGTTTTGATAGTATTTTAATACTAGAAGCTGGTGGAATGTGTCATGACGAGGATTAGGCTTTGAAATCTAACTTTAAAATTAGTTTGTGTGATGATGACTTTATACAGTATAATATTTTGCACAGCCGTTTATCCAAAGCAGCCTTTTTGTCTATAAAATAGTTAATAAGATTACCTAGTATTTAAATAAATGTAAGTTTTGTAAAATATGCATAGGAAACGATGGGGTGGTGGGATGCTGAGATAACCAACCCCAGCCCTCTCATATGTTCTGGAGCTGCAGACTACCTAGTAGGTTTACAGGGGCTTCAGCTCGAAAAGCAAAAGTAGGAACGGGGTGGTTTTTAGTCAGTAAGAGTCTGACCCTCCCTTTCGCCTCGCCCAAGATGACTTCATCCTCTTAAAAAATCTCCTCCGATATAAATTCATAGTAAGAACTTAAAAAAATATACCAAAACATTAAATTCCACATTGTTTTCAGTTCCAGTACATTAGCACCTATCTTCAAGATAATTAACATTTTTATCAAAACTTGTTTACCTACATATTACATATATTACTCAATTTGAAGATCTCTACTGTTAATTTCACATTTTCATGTAAAATTATCATCGTACAAATAAACGTGATATACGAGTAAGATAGAATACCTTTGAGTTGAGTGCCCAGAAGCATGCGCACACGCAGTGTAACTTGAGAATGCTAGTGTATGTCTGTATGTAGTTCATAACTTTCCAGTCGAGTTATTTGTATCGATAACTGGACATAATGAGGAAATATGTTTATGTTTCAATGATAGCTTTTATTCTAAGTATTAAATACTAAAAAAATAAGTGATCAATCACCGATATGTTGTCTTTTCAGTCAATAGGGAATATCCGTCTGTAGTCCGTCATTTAGGTATTGAAAAAATATTAGACACGTATTTTTTTTTATTTTGTCATATAAGATAACATTACTTAGATAAAACGAATCAAAGTTTAGGAGTGGGATCAAATACGTTATTTCTACGTATAAAACATACGGTAGCTAACTAAGTTACGTCACGCGATATTTCATATTTCAAATCGATATATTTTCAAATGCTATTTGTTTCCGTAAGAAAATTAAAAAAGACGTATCTAATGTTTTACAACAATCTACAAGACGGACACTAAAATAAAAACTAGTCATCTACCCTATTGTCTTCTATTATGACACACGACAAGTGACAAAATGGATTTATATCGCCAATTATTTACCGACAGTTATATCTTAAATATTTATTGTTCTCAATCGTATGTTTAGCTGCTCAGTAGTCAGTACTAACAAATTGCAGCTTTTTTATATTTTTCTAATTTGCATTTAATACCTATTTACGATCACTTAATAATTTATTAATATTGTCCATTAAGTTATATAATAATCAAATCACACAATGCTTTTTGTAATTTATATAGTTCCTAAATTCATGTTTATGTATTTTCTATGCAAATCTTAGGTGCATTAAGTGATATCTGACTCATGATGCAGTTTCTATTTTTATTTATTATTAAGCAATATAAAAAGTAACATATTAAACAATATATGAATATTTACTATCTGGTCAATAGCATACATTTTAATATATTCATTTATTTATTTATTTATACATATTTTATATGTTTATATTTAATTTCATGAATGACGTCCAAGTGACTATCATAAAACATAAAATGATTTGACAAAGCAATTGATTCTTATTTAAATTTAATTATTCATTACTTATAAATATGTTTTTGACGTAAACTGAAATATAATACTAAAATATATCAATGAAATATGCAAAAATATTACGTTTATCGCGCGTGGCGTCGCCGCGTCGCGTCGTGTCGTTACAGGGTAAAATAATCGACCTATTTTACATTAAATTTAATATTAATGAAAAAAATTAAATTTACATATTTAAAAACTAAAAGGTTCATCTAATAAGCTTATTATTAATAAACCATACATTCCGATACATTTATTATTAAAAAATTACATATCACTTCTTGAATTAAATACTTTATCACGTTTTTTTTTAATTTTACATTTTTAAACGTATGTTACGATCGGCTTAATGCCCATTAAATGTTAATAGGAAAATGACTTTTCGTAAAAACATACCTATCAATGAAATTTATCTAGATTTTTAAATAATTTAATTTAAGGTTATCCTCAAAAAAATTAAACGTGTCTGCTTAACCGGTCAATTTATTAATAGTTTCATTACCTATCTGCATACCTTTAATCTGATAATCTACCATTTCGTAAGAAGCGAAAAAATAAAAGAATAAAAATATTTTTATGTAAAACAGTTTAAATGAGTATATATTGTATGGTCATCAAGATTAAGAGTGTGTACCAAATATCAGATCGACATGTCGTCAGGAAGGTGGTTAAATGTCAATTACTCTTTGACTCAAAAAAAAAATAACAAAGATCAAGCTGAATAAAACCGTATAAAAATTAGTGCTATATACCTTATATAATCAAGAAATAAGTGTAGTTCTCGTGGATCAGAAAAAACATGTGATTTTTTGACTCCTTAAGCCTTTTTACCGACTTCAAAAAAGGAGGAGGTACTCAATTCGGATGTTTGTTTTTTTTTATTTGTTCACCGGTTACTTCGCCATTTTTAATTTTTGTTTTAGTTTTTGGTTTTTTGAACTCGGTTTTTTAAAGGCAGTTTTTTTATTTTTTCTAGTTTATATAACCTTTCTCCAAAGATGGTACCTGTAATTATTAAAAATACAGTGGAATTGAGAACCTCCTCCTTTTTTGAAGTCGGTTAAAAAGTCGTTATAGTTCCCACGAACGTGTTACATTACAAACATACATGTAACATGTCCAATCAATGGGAAATGTAATATCTAAGTATATGTATATAGGTACATACATTTAATTTATTCATTGTCATCTATGTGTAGAAATTAACACTTGTCTTGTTACCCATACCCATCAAAACTATGACATGTGTTATGGTTTGATAGTCATCTAGTGTGGAAATTGCTTTAGTATTATGGAGACAGGAAACAAAACATTGTATAGGAAAACATATTTTAGGTTGGTGTATTATTTTTTTAATGGTATAAGCCGGTAAACGAGCTGATGGATCACTTGATGGTAAGCAATCGCCGCCGCCCATGGACACTCGAAACACCAAAAGCGTTACAAGTGCGTTGCCGGCCTTTTGGAGGTTAGAAATTTAGGGGTATTGAGGAGCCGGGGATTGGAAAGGGGGACAATTCAGCCTCCGGTAACCTCACTAAATATTGTAATATGTTTTGTGATGCTGTCTGTTAGATATTAAAATAATTAGGTTAATCAATGGTTGATAACTTACCTCGGTCCCATTAACGCAGTCATTGTGCCCGGTTTTGCTATCCCGCTGACTGGAACAAAAAATATTCTTAATCAATCGGTTCTTTCAACTCCATAATATCTCATTTTGTAGCAGTTTATTATCTGTTATTAATGTACACCACCTCATCTTACTGATTTTATACCTAAATCGAAAATTATAACATCAACAGCCTATAGGTAAGTGGCTACTGCTGACCAAAGTCTTCCTCTCGCACGGAGAAGGTTTGAGCATCAATGCAAAAGTTTGTGTGAATGTTTGTTACTTAATCACATTAAAATGGCTGGAACTTTGGAACATAGGTACATTATAATCGGAAATAACACATAGGACTTTTTATCCCACGGGACCGCGAGCTAAGTTTTTATAAAACAAATAGTAAATAAAGGTTTTTTTCTTATAACGTGTCATCACGTCTGAAACGTGCTATTTTTGCAAATCTTTGGTTAAAAAAATCTACGTAATTCTCATACTTGTTGAAAAATATTGATCCAGTCAATTTATTCAGCATAAAAAAATAAGTATTATCTTTCAAACACATCATAACTACTGTGTTACTTGCTTGTAAATCATGTAATTGATACACATGAGACAATATCGCACGGACATCACATCACATCACAAAAAATATAAAAATCTAAATATGTAGTTACTTGTACAAGTTATCTCTGTCAAAATATCTCATGTATATCAAATTCGTTCATTTGTTTCTCACGATATTGTAACGGTAATGTAGCAGCGTATTTATTTTGTGATATTCGTTACTAGATTTTGCCCGTGGCTACGTTTATGAAGTGTATGTTCGTCTCCAAAGTCCAAATTTTATTAAATATTTCTACGTTTTTTTTTTCAAAATTGACACAGCCGTTTAGCTTGAAAACATCACACACATACATAGACGTTTTGTCATTTAAAATAGGCTCCATTAAACTATGTTAAATGAAAACTATGTTTTTTGGATTTTTTCTGGTAAAAATTATAACCAAACATTTTTAAAAAAAAAAAATTTTATAGCTTGCTCAACGAGCTTCGGTCATTCGTACCCATATTTCTTTTTTTTTCGATAATTGCTATATTTTTTGTCTTCTTAATAGTCGTGTAATATGACATAAACACAGCCTCTTAATCAATCATAATTTAAAAAAACCTCGTCTCATTCATTCTGGAAAACAACAGTCTTTTTTACGACGTTCAATACAAATAAATTCATACATACAAAACCTATAACTATCAAAACCGCAAATTAATTAAAACATAACTCAACTTAATTTAAATGGCGCCTAACAAAATTAATTACACAGAAATTATTCATTTATGAATAAATTACCTTACATTACGCGAAAAAATAAAAAAATCGAACTGCAACTTTATGTCTTTGGAGTAATAAATTTGACAGCTTAGTGACGAGCTTGTGAGAATTCATTCATGGACCAGACGACCGACTCCGCTCGAGGATCATAAATAATATAATATAATACTCGAGCCACTGGTAATAATAGTAGAAGGGAAAACAGGATCCGACGCTACACGTGGATATCATTGCACAACAGTTATACAATAGTCTTTTAAACTTTTGACCGCTTGAAAATAACTTTACTTAGAAAAAAAAACACGTGGTACTAAAAGGGTGCGTATTTTCATTAATATTGCTGAAATTATCTTTGACTAAGCGCCTGTTTCACCACCTTCATATAAGTGCCCAATAAACTTATGTGACAGATAGTGCATACAAATTACGTTCTTAATTCAAAGTTATCTGATACATAGCGGCTATCCAGAAATTGTGAAACAAGTTCTTAATAATGCTCATTTCCAAAAAATAAATAACCTGAGTAATCTAGTGAAAAGTGGTTTCATCTGCTCTGCGCTGCTTATTCTATCTGTTGTTTTCGAAATCCTATACACGACTCAAAACTCATAATACGAGACTTCCTAATTAATATAGTTTGTGGTGGCATTATGTCCACCCAACTTGTACTTGTGCATAAAGCTTTTAAATTAATAAATATTTTATTAATAATAAACTAAGAATTAGGTACTATTTCGAAATGTACCCGGTTTAAAAATGCGTACAACAGAACACTCAACGACACAGACACACAAACTCATGGGCGTAGCCTCCACCGTATTTAGCGTATCAATTATACACACATTTTTTTTATTTCATTTCAGACATTACAAATGTCCAAAAATAATCCATTCCTTTTTTGTTATTTATTTGATTGATTTAACCCCTAAAAAGAAATAAAGTGGGGCTCCCAAACACATTTTTTTACGGGGCTCCGCAAGCCATGCTACGCCACTATACAACTATCAACTTAAACCTACTCTATATGAATGTGATAATTTAAATAAAAACCAATCAAGATAAACAAGAGGAAATAACAAGATAAACAACAAATAAATGAATATGAATAGTAAGATTAATATCAATGCTTCCGTTTATGTGCCACGATGCCACAGAAAGAAAAAAATAATTTAACATTAGAACTTAAGACGGGATATTTACTATGTCTATGAGTTTCCGATATTTCGGCACTCTTGCAAGCGCCATGATCACGGATGAACCGAGGTAAATATCCCGTCTTAAGTTCTGATGTTAGTCTTATTACCATGTCAGTTTAAAAAAAAATTAATAATTTGTTACGCAGGGCCCAAAAAAAGGAAAATAGCACTTACCATTGTTGACAAGCCTCTTCAGCTTTCCATCCTTGAGCTTGGTGTGGACTGTCAGGTCCCTCCATACGAGGGTACAGGGTCTGAAGGTCGGGCTTGGACCCAAGACCTCCTCAATCTCAGGAAACAACTGGTCATACTTGGAAATTGGCTCTTTACTTTTTGAACTGTGTGGTATCATTTCCTATGCAGAAAATAAGATATTTATAATATATTTTTTTGTTTACTTAAAATAATAAAAAAACTACGTTGATCTATGGTCTTAAGTACTTAAATCGAATGAATTTTATAAAATCATTTTTTGTTTCAAAGTCAAGTCAAATTCTAATCTTCATTGATTATTTCAAATAGGCACTTTTGAACTTCAAAGCAAATATTACAATATAAAGAATTGTCTGTATGTGAAAAAGGTATTTGCTCAAATTTCTGTGTTTCTAAGACAACATTTAACTTATTATTACCTACTGAAGTTACTGTTAGGTATTTCAAACCATAGACATTAAAACAACACGCAACACAATTACAAATTGAATAATTAGATTAACATAAGTACCTCATTAGGACCTAGCTTTTTTATATAAGGTAAATTTCTATCGTTTTTCCGACACAAGTGGTTTGGACAATATCCATTATGATAATGAGAACATAATGATATTAATATTCTATCTCTGAGATAATGTATCGGATCTAGTATTCTAGTATATAGCCAAATACCGGTTACCGATAGTACTGGGACCCATATACTACGCAACTTTAGCACACAATATTTTTTTTACAATAAGGAACTGTATTACTGTAACATTAAACTATATTTCTACGCAACTTTAGCTCTAAATATTTTTTTTTTTTTACAATAAGGAACTGTATTACTGTAACATTAAACTATATTTTCTTTTACAACGCCTGATACAAAACTTTAAAAAAAAAAATAGCTTTGCATATCCATGCAAAGCTATTTTAAAAAAAAAGTTTTATACATGTGCATAGGACTATGCATAATCCTATTTACATATCCTTATTATGCGAAAGCTACGAAAATCTAGAACTTTATGCGGAAAATCCAAAAAATAAATAAACATGATAGACAAACAATTTTTTTCGATGTCTTATACACACGCTTACAATACGCATTAGTTATTTCCAAAAATAGTATTTTGTTTGAAAAATCGTAGAAAAATCTAAAAACATATTTGCATATGGTATCTAAACAAGTTAGATCTAGATAATACTAGTAGATACATATGTTATCATCGATTGAATATTTATGTACTATGTTACGTTTTAACATTTAACTATGAACTCGAACCTTTAAACCTTTTAGGTTTGAGAAATCATCACAACCTTGACCAAATTATGTTTAACACAATCTTCTGTATAATATTAAGTTTCTTCCTTTTGATGATTGCTTTTTTATTAGTTTTTTACTGATTTAAGGCCGGAAATAATGTTTAAAGACATAAATTTTCAAAATACAACCTATTTATATTCAAAAACTAAAACGACCACACACAAAAAATATTCAAAATTAACTTTTTTTTTTTCGAAACTTTATCACGATCATTATTTAAATAACCGAAACAAGAATACGATTAACTCGACAAATTGCATAATGTATAAAACTAAAAGTTTATTTAAATTAATCACAGGAATTAGTACCGAAAAACACTGGGTCACTTTTTAACGATTAGAGGTAAAAATAAAAGATAAACTATTATGAAATGTGAGCACAATTTTCTTACATAGGTTTCCGCAACGGTCGGGTCTGGAATGAAACTTAATCTGTCTCCATTAACCTTAGGATTCCCACTCATTGCCATTACACAAAAAAAAAACTAGTAACTATTAAAAAAACGTAATTTAAATTCGGAACTGGAGCGTAGTGGACAGTATTGTCGGCGCGTTCATTTTACCGATTGCTACGAAGTTTTGGCGCCGGAACATGGCGCGTCAGGCCACGAATGCCGCGCTCATGGATTGACATTACGTCTCACGTTAGAGGGAGAGAGAAGTTCATAGAGCAGGATAAAAGTATTTTATTGGAAACAAAAGTTTAATGCGCCGACTAGATAAGGCGAAGATCTTAAGGTATTCCGTGGGTGATGTGCCTTTTAATTTACATTACAATAATATAAAACTGTCATTCAGCGAATCATACACAGCTTACATACATGTTTTTTTTTTCTTGAAGGGCTAGGCGGACACAGAGGCCCATACCTTATTGACGAACTAATCTATAAAACCACAAGTAGGTAGGCATAGTGTTAAAAAAACTGACACGCGAGGTAGCAAACAAAAAATGTTTACAACTTGTCAGTAGGTACCTGCAATAGGTAAATGATCTGTTGATCTGTTTATGATTAAATCAATGTGTGGGAATGATGCCATACATTGATCATTCTATTGTCTCAGTAGACAAGCGCTTTTTAAGTAGCATTTGGCTATAGGCTCTGTTTGTCTAGGGACATGAATGCTAAAGACCTAGGCAAAATGGGCTGGGCACCGATTTTCAGACAAAATATTTCTTTGGATTAGTCTATAAAGGTTAGAATTTTGTCAGTGCTACTTTGGACGGATTTTGACTGCACGGTTGATCCGGTGGCAGGGCAAGCGGATGCTGTGAAACTTGCAGCAGGTTCAATTCCTGCACTAAGCAATTCTCTGTGTGACACAAATTGTTGTTTCGGTTTCATGTGTATGTGAACTTGTATGTTTGTAAACGCAACCACGATACAGAAGAAAATCCTAGTGTGGGGCAATGTTTAAAAAAATATATACGACATTTATGTGTACTCTTTCTCTATTTAGATTTTTACATAGCCCTATTACCTAAACTATAAAAAACTTCCTTACTAGAAACTCCTGGATTACTGGGTGTATGATATCACCTATAATGTATGGGGAAATATATATTGTACCGTTTAATTACACCTCTGGTCCTTTTTGGTTTTAATTCCGGTTTCTATTATCAAATTAACTGAACTGGAATGCCTCAGCGGTCGTAAGGGCTACCAGTGTGCGTGGGTTCCCGTGGTCAATATCCGGGTCTACCTATGCCTAAAATAACTAACGAAGCTAAGGTTACAAGTTTATTTCCCGCATGTAATTAAAAAAAGATGTTCTTAAAAAGAGAACTACTGTGCTCAGTTCTTCAAAGAAAAAACAAAACTTATACTTTTTTATTGTATAAAAGTTTTTGTACTTAAACGCACCCATTTTTTTGAGGGGCGAAAATCATCCAGTGTTTTCTCCCGACTTGGGCGAGGCGAGAGAAAGTGTCAGACTATAACTGACTATAAACCACCCCGTTCCTACTCCTGCTTTTCGAGCTGGAGCCCCGGTAACCCGCATCACAGAAAAAAATCTGAGCGTGCATTATTTTATAAAAAAAAAAAGAAAATTATAATAAACTCACCAATGATAGAGGACTACTTAGTCCACTAGGATCAACGCACACCATCCTGATATCATACAAACACATAGTTCAAAGAATTTAGATGATTATCTAACAGGAAAATTATTCTTAAAAAAACTATTTTTATCAAATCAGATTAAAATAGCGCGTTGTATTCTTAGTTTTACCTCTAAGAAGACATTCTTGTAATGTGGCTTTTATGAAATAATTTTAAATATTATGCACGCAACATTTATTTAAGTAATACTTCCCGATCTACTCTTATTAGAAGATAGACAATGTGAGCTTATTATCGTTATAATATTTGGTTTTTTTTTTTTTTTTTTTTTTTTTTTTTTTTTTTTTTTTTTTTTTTTTTAACGTTGCCCCACATTAGGATTTTCTCCTGTGTCGTGGGTGCGTTTACAAACATACAAGTTCACATGCACATGACACCCAGACCCGAAACAACAATTTGTGGATCACACAAAGAGTTGCTCCGTGCGGAATCGAACCCACTACCCGTTGCGCGGCAGCCAGTTGCCCAGCCACCGCACCAACCGTGCAGTCTTAAAGTCGCGGGTATTAAAATTATTATTTTTCTATAACATTTTCCGTGAATTTAAAGTTTAACACATTGAACGCCGTGGTGGTCACCGGTGACCGACGTTAGCGGAGGATTTGCCTTCAACAGTTTTCTATTGGCAGTCAAAGACATAAACCAGTTTAAAGTTTATTTATTTTTAACTTGAATTTGAGTAAATTAGACAAAAAACAATCGGACAACAACCCGCGGGCATTTATGAACAATTTTCTCAACTTCATCGTGTAAAACCGGTCTCGTAGCCACTATCAGAATAATATCACGTTGTATTTTTTTTAACAAAGAAAATAAATATTTTACATATTTATATGATAAGCAGATAAGACATCTGTTGTAAACTGTTCATCTCAGATGTTATCACAAATATTTAAACGATGCAAACGCTCTTATAGTATTTTTACATTTCGATTTTTTTTCATTCAATTTAAAAATAGTTTTGTAAACACGTGCTTGATAATTAATTACATATCCTGTTGCTAATGAATGCGATTGACATGTTGGCGCACTAGTATTTTATTTTTTTGTTAATTAATTGGAGCGATTGGACTCTTTGATTCTATCCTAGAGCTTATTTTTTTAGTCAAAACTGGTGATGAGACTATTTTAATCAAAGAGTAAAATAAAGGAAACCTAATATTATTTTAATAGTCTGTGTATATAAGTAACAAGCTTGTCTGAAAATAAGTCCGTTAAAATGGTTTGAAAAACACGTCAAACAAATAAACGTTATTGTCCATCTACAAAGGGACAGATTATCTAAAGTACCAAATATCAGATCGACCTGTTGTCAGGAAGGGGGAACGGGGCAAGCTAAATAAAACTGTTTATAATAATAATACAATTCATAAGTGTCTATTTATTTTTCATCATCATCAGCCTGTTCTCGTCCACTGCTGGACATAGGCCACTCCAATGGCACGCCACTGAGCTCGATCTTCAGCTCTACGCATCCAACCACTACCAGCCACCTTGCGGATATCGTCACTCCACCTAGCTGGAGGGCGCCCTACACTACGCTAGCCTAGACGCTATTTATTTTTGTGTACAAATAATTGGGTAGTTTCCTCAGTCAAAAATAAATTATTACGACTTTTCAATACAATAAAATATTCGATTTGATGATCTACTTAATTTTCGAATTTTACCAGCAGCTTTTCTAGAAATAAATCTCTTTTGCAGTATTTCATACAAAATTCATAGAAAACATCGTTTTTGACGTTTCAAAAAAAGAATTGAATTTGACTAGTAGGAAACTGGTCTATTGCAACTTCTTTTTTTTTTCTTGATGGCAATCGAGTCTCAAATATTGCAACTCCTATTTTGAATCATAATTTACAGCCGCGAGCGTCGTGTATGATTCAAATGTTACAAGTTAAAAAAACTCTTGCATTATTTTTAATTGGCCACTCGTGCACGAAGTTCAAGGATATATTTTGAAGTGTCATGTCAGTTACACGAGTTTCGACAGACAATTTATGAAACAATATTTTCCTTAATAAATCTAGTGCTTCATAACTGCAGTTATTTAGATGTGAGACAAATAATAGGTATCATAAAAATAATGATTATTTTATGCAGATTAATTTCATTTGGAGTTCATTCTATTGAAGTATTCATTTTGGTTTTTTTCTTCTTGATAGCAACTGAGTCTCCAATACAAAGTTGTCGACTATTCTGCCAGTGTCGAGTATGGTTTTTTATTATGTGTAGTTTTTTTGACTATGACTGAACGATTTGACTTGACTTTGATGTTTGAGTAAACGTGGTGATAAGTAGAAGCATTACATCTAGTTAGTTCCTATATGTTTACAGTCGATGAGTCGACATAGTGTAAGAAAATCTCTAACGCCGTAATCAATAATAATAATCAATCTCTGAACCAATCTGAATCCAAAATATATTAGTTTAACCCGTGGTATGTTGCAACGCAGATCTACGCGAGACACAATGTGTTTTCTATTGTATCTCATATAAAAATAAGTTGCTTTTTCCTTTCTGACGGTATAACTCCAGAACGCACGAAATGATTTCTAAGGTTTTGTATTCGTTGGGACTCGGGCTGCGTGAGGTTTACAGCAAATAAAATTCAGGAAAAAAATCAAGAGAAAAGCAGAAAAACAGGGAAAGTCATTGAGATCGCCGGGTTTGCTAGTATCTCATATATCGACAGACAAAAGGTTAAAGTAAGTGAATTCTTGGGCTTAGTTGTGTGCCTAAGTTGTGTGGAGACTTTGCCATACTTAAATGACAAATACAAAAAACTAAGTGAAGTGAACAAAAAACAAACTGACCTCTAAAATATAGATCACACAATGCAATTCATTCTATGCAGCGATAAAAGATGACAATTTTAATTGCAAAAATCGGTGGAAGATTTTATCTTTTCTTATCGGATGTAGATTTGAATCTATTTTGTTTTATTTGTGTCAAGAATTAAAAGTGTTGTATAATAATGCGTTTGTACGACCTTAACTAAGAAACTGTCACCTTTACACGTGCTGATCCTTTTGCTGAAGTAAATAATGCATTAAGCACTTTTGAATGTTAAGGACAAAGCGTACGGTTAGTATAATTCCTAGATCTATCGTCATTACATTATGTCATAATTTAAGTTTTTTAAGCCCGTCTGTGTATTCTAGGAAATTAAGCAGGTACAAAAAACGTCTACCTACATTTCAGACGACTAAATTAAGGTATCGGAAATCGGCAAATACCGACATAATATAAGAAAATTCACGGAAAAAACCATTGAGATAAAATCAAAGATATACATTCTAAATTCTTAAAAAAATTGCTGAGAAACTGACTTTTCTTCGTGAATATGCAGTATTTATGTTCCTCCTATTTATGTATAATGTTCTCTTGTATTCTGTCCGTGTGTTGTACATAAATTAATAAATATACAAATAAATAAAAAAAGAAATATACAGTCATAAACATATTCCTAAATGACTGTTAACATTAAAAAAAAGCTATAGTCTATTCTAGTCTAATCTACTCGTTTTTTCGAAAAAATATAAAAAGTGAAAATCCACATACAAGAACGTCAACAACATCATTATATATAATGTAAGAGAGAACGAACACTGGTGCGTCTGCGTCTACAATAGTTACATCTGGTGATCACGCAACTTGTTAGCTCATAAGCCTCCTAACTAAAAATACATAATACTCGTATATTCGAATATATTAGTAGTAGGTAAACAATTAAACACAGAGTTGTTGAATTTTGATTTTGTTTATTTTTTATATTTTGTGATTTTATTCGTTATTTATTTTTATTTCAAAGCACTCGAATCGATTCAATTTTAAGCATTGATTGGATTTAATTATGGAAGCATAATTTAGATTGCAGTATACCTAATTGTTTATTTTTAAGGTAATAAAATTATGTAGTTAATCAGTGCCTTTCGCTATCAAACGTAACAGTTTGGCGAGTTTAGATTTAAAGCCAAACTACTGTTAACTATGCAACGTGACGCCTTTTATTCCCGAAGGGGTAGACAGAGGAGTACATTACGGCCCGTAATGCCGCTATACAACTGTTAACATTATAAGACAAATAAATATTAAAAAAAAACCAGTGGAAACGAAGTTCAAACACCCAAAACTAGTATAGGTACTCCTATACCTACTCAATATATGTACCTAGTATTTTTTTGCCAATTAAAACAACAGCACAACACCACTAATTACCAGCTAACGCCCTAATTTGGCACGTCACAGAGTCCATTCAACTCCTATCATCCACGTATAATCCACAAATTGGATGGACCTTGCCTCTATACTATCTTTAGGTTTAACCTAACATACTACATAGTACCGTAGTGTACCTACAAATGGCTTGACATCAAGTTATACAAAACCAGTTTATCTTGGTCTCTCCTTATATGACCTCTCTTCAAATTCAAGGGTCAGTTTATACTGGTTCTGTCTAACTTTATATGTACTCATGTGTATGGCGATCGGTGATTGGTGTAGACAGAAAACGATGTGACGGCGAGTTTGAAAGGCTTCGGTTTTCATGTAACCGTGTAACGTATCTCTGGACATGCGACACCGCCCTACGGCCGGGTCACTGAGCACGGCCACAGGATGAAATGATCAGTACGTTAATTGGGAATTAAATATTTCAATTACCTACTCATGTAAGCCGATAACATAATTATTAATATAGTACTTATATCTCACGAAAGTTATTATAAAATTTAATATTTCAATTGAGATTTGAGTTCGTTTTTTTTTAACCTAACCTTAAGGAGTCGGCATTTTAGCTAGACTTTGTGTTGTCTGCCTATGGATGTATGATGATTCGAAGACACTGGCCACTGGTTTAATTTTATTCTCAAAGAAGCATGCATCTATTTATCCTGTCGTAGGGCATTAATCTGCACTGCATATCCTTATTGGGATTTCTTCCAGCAGAAATCCCAATATGGATATGCATTGTTTATGTATCTTTGTTTTTTTATTTTTTTCTATGTATTGTATGTTGTGTACATAAATAAATGAAGCACTTTCCAGGCTATCTTAAGTACAATTTATCGTTAAAGTTTGTCAAGTAGCGTAGGAGATCGTCGTTTTTAAGTAGATACTTTAATTTAAGCTATAATCTTTTTCTTCAAATGTAGAGAATATTGATAGAATGAGGTCTTAAAAATTTGCCGCTACGATCCATCGCAAAAAATACGCCGAGTAAACAATTAATTAGTTTTAGGCCTATATCTGATCCAAAACTAGAATATATGAATAAATCACTATACTTTTATGAATGGAGTGATGATTACATCAATGAATAAGTGTGATAAGGGATTAATAAACTTATAGTAGATTGTTATCTTAACCGAGATCAATGAGTCATTTGGTTCAGATGCCGATAAGATTAAAATTTGCTTGTCAATGACCCTGTCGGCGCTACCGGTAAGGAAGGATTTCGCAGATTTTATAGTTTTATAGATAAATAAATAAATAAACAAATCTCATTGCCAACAATGACGTATTGGGTGCCATTTTATGAATAAGACATCATTTATTCAATATGTTTTAAATTGATATTTATGACGCATTTGTCATTAGCCATTGTTTTAAATATTTTTAATTGTTCATTAATTATAATGATATCTTGGTTTTTCGCCGAAATGGTTATACAATAATGCGGAAAGTATGCAATTTATTAATTAGATACGAGAATAGATTAATATGTATTTAGTTTTGCAACAAGCAACCTTATTCTTATCTGATTAGATCTTATTTATTAGTAACAAAGGTAATCTGTTATGTTATTCATCTAAAATATGTGAATCAAATAGAAATAAGTATAATAAAGTGATTTATTTTGTATATTATGTACTAGCTACTTTCGCGCGGTTTCATCCGCTCTGCTCGGATCCTATTGGTCATAGCGTGGTGTTTTATAGCCTAAAGTCTTCCTCTACAAATGATCTAGTCAACACAATATAATTTTTCAAATCGAACTAATAGTTCCGGAGATTAGCGCATACAAGCAAACAAACTCTTCAGCTTTATAATATTAATAGTATAGATTTATTGTATTATATTTGTATAAAAGAACTTTAAAAAGCTTCTTAATGTTTTTTTTTTGTAATTAAAACCCACTATTCCAGAAGAACCATTGTTCTTCTTAGCAACTCCACATATTTCATTATTTATCTCGATATTTTTTAAATCTAGTTTTAATCTAGACATTTCTTATATCCATTATCGTATATAACGCACACAGCAGGAGATCAAGCATCCATATTCATACTTCATACATTAAAATAAAATAACATCAATATAAAATTAATCATCTGCATTCATTAGGCTGTGGCACAAAGGCGCCATACCAACAAAGTGCTTCCGAATGTGTAACACCGAATACCACTTCATCCTATTTCAATTTACGGATGTCCGAACCAAATAATACTCGATTTGAAATAAATACCATACTGAACGTTTCAAACAGGCAAAACTAGCCTTACAAGTTATATTATATATTTGCATAATTATGTAAAAAAACATAAAAGCACTCAATTACAAAACGTGAATCGAATAATGGGTACTTATTTACCTGTGTTTGATAAGAATATTAGTAATAACGTTAGACGGTTGGATTAAGAGCCTGATGCAGAAGGCAGTACTTCTGGACACAGCGCGTATTGTCCGGAAATTCCTCTCTCTTGAGCCCTTACCGCCGGCAGCTTGGATTTATCCCGTTACTAGTTGGCTACTGCTTTTTATATTTTAAAATGATTTTTTTTTCTAATTAAATATTTAAAAATGTAATCAACAAGTATGGTAAATAAATAAATGAAATAGATATTAGTAATAATAATTAGTAAAAAAATAAAGTGAACGCAGACAACAGTGTACCCATTGAGACGCATTTTATCAGGGACTTGAAACAACGTGTCTTTTGTTTTTGATATATCAAGAATTTTGGAACTATGACCTGGTTGCTATTTGTACTTGTAACATCAATGTTATCAAAGCTATTACAGTTTAAAGGTAGTCTTTGTATAATATTGTTCTTTTTTGTGGTACCAGCCGGTAAACAAGCAGACGGATCACCTGATGATAAGCAATCATCACCGCTCCTGGACGCCCGAAACACCAGGGGCGTTACAAGTTCGTTGCCAGCCCTTTGGGAATTAGGAATTTAAGAGTTGTTGGGGCGATTGGGTACGGGGTTAATTGGGCTTCCGGTAACCACACTCAAACGACGAAATAAAACGCAAGCGTTGTTTCACGTCGATTTTCTATGAGGCCGTGGTGTCACTCCGTACCTTCAACCTCTTTAGTACCTAAGCGTTGGACTTTTACCCCGTCTTTACAAAAATACTCATCTTTATTTTGTGAAGATGGGGCCAAGTCCAGCGGTGAAATATCCTGCGCTCCTCAAAGTTCCACTTGACCACCACAGATGGGTCGGTTACCGGGGTACACGGCTGAAATACAGGAGTAGGTAAAATAATTGGTGGTTTTTAGTCAGTAAGAGTCTGAATTGCTGTCGACTCGACTCGAGCAAGGTTTACCGGGGCTCCGGTTCGAAAAGCAGGAGTAGGAACAGGGTAGTTTTTAGTCAGTAAGAGTCTGACACTCCCTCTCGCCTCGCCCAAGGCGAGAAAAGTCATTGGATGATTTCCCCCCTCAAAAAAATAAAAAAAGAGTCTGACACTCCCTCTCGCTTTGATGCTGCTGTTGATGTGTAGTTGTGTAGGTACTCGTAGATCACCAGTAAGCATCAAACTACAAGTATGACAAGCAGGCGAGACATATAATTGGTATAGTAAAATATGGATTATCATAATAAGAGTAATTTATTCAAATCATTCGTACAAATAGATCTGTTTCGATTGTTGAAACGTTCAACTGAAGTTAAATCAAAGCCAAAGGTTAAAATATGTCCTTTATCTTAGAAAAACAAGTTTATTCCATAAGCCATATGTCATTTTTTCTGTTTTAGTAATATTTGCAACAGAAATACATTACCAGTGTGTTTTTTTTTAACTTTCCTAGCATAACGGATCATGAGTGAGACAATGTGGGTAACAAACCAATACATAGACGGCATTAATACCCTCCCCTGCCTACCCCTTCAGGGATAAAAGCCGTGAAGTTGCATAATACAACTAATGCTAATTAATCCCTCCAATACCAGTTATTAAAATAATTAACATAAATCATTCATTCCACGTAACGCCACGTCTTTTCGTTCAAACTAAAACTATTTTAAACTATTTTCCTGTATAAAAAATACTTAAATGACTTGTCTGATATCATAATTTAGGATCAAAGTGAATCTTCCTGAACGAGATACCAGTAAGATCATCAAATCTCATCGAGAATTGCGATTGACAAGCAAGCAAGGCCATATCGATACGGTACTAATGTGGTATTTCTATGGAAATAAGATCACAAAAATGTAGTTTGGTCACAGAATATGAATGGATATTAAGTATAAGGTAGGTGTATAATGTGAAATTTAATTCCTAATGTTGTAACCCCAATATGACCGCAATTTTTCGAAATTGCATAGTTTTCCGTGGAGGCCCAGGCCAAGGCAATACGATTTTTTGTAAAACAAACTTCCGAATTAGCCATATTATATTATATTAGGGCATTAAAATATGTCCGAATTTATATCTTAAATGAATTGAAGTAGGAACGCATTAAAGTATATCCAAAAAGTATGCTGTCGGGAGCCAGTGGCTTCTTGCGTCACAACCTGGATCAGCTTCCTAAAGTCTGATCCAGTAGCGTAGCAGAAATTGAAAACTTATTTTGTTCTGAAAAAAGCCTAGTCATAAAAGCTATTTATATGCGTTTGCGCCCTTTTCCGTTTAATGTGACAAATAAATCGCTGAATAGCATTTTTTGGAAGGGGCGCAAATCATCTAATGACTTGTGATTCCGCCATGCAGAAGCTGTACCGAGAAGAAAGTGTCAGACAACGATAATACTTACTGAGATAAAATACCACAAAAACCTGGATCAGGGTGGCAAAACGAGCGATCTACCCCTGCTTTGAATACAAACATTGCAAAAATCTCATTTTATTACACCTAGGTGTTTTATTCCTAGCTACGGCATAAATCATTGTTTTTAAATCTTTGTAGATAGCCGACAAACAAATACTTCAACAGTAGATTTAGTTTTCTCCCATACTTACCGTGATCGAGCGAAATTTGTAAGGTGCTCAATACTTTTGGCCAAGGCTGTATGTATTCAAATTATGACTCATCACCTCATCATCTATTGGCACGTGTAACATTTCCGACATTTTGAGTATAGATCACCAAATAGGGCATAGTAATAGCTAGCAGTCTAGCACATTTGTGTTTGAAATCTAACCAACTAACTGTAGTACTCAGAGTCATTTAACGTTTACTTAACCCAGTCGTTAGCTATTGTCTTCGATATAAAATTGTTACTAAGGAATAGTTTAAGTAACATTAAATGTCTCTAAGTGCGGCAGTAAATCAGTTACCTAAACATAATTTTACTGGAAAGACTTTATTGTACACGTTCTTTCTTGTACGTCGATGTCAGTGCTTTCCCACTCACACATCATTTCTTTTAACACACTCTCTGTCGGCATCACCCAAAGAAATTTCAACATAGCAACTAGAACATCATCCTGACGACATGTCACTTATCGTAAAGGAAAAGGATCATAGTCGAATCATTTATTAAAATCATGCCCAAATAGATCTGTCGAATTGACGACAATTCAACACTTCCTTTAGACGCCCATAGGTACTATAAATCTTGCGACATAGTCCCTTCTGACCTTGGTACAATGTACGCGGGGTCGTTAAGAAATAAAAAATACATATATGCAATAATAGGCACCTCACATGCAAATTACATGATATCCTGCGTACGAATAAATTGAATTGAGGTAGAGATGAAAGATAAAGTCAAAATCAAAGCCATTAAATGACCGTAAATAGTTAAATTGACGTAAACTGTGCGTAGATCGTAGTAGTATAAGAATAGATTTAAATAATAATTAAACCATAATAGGTGCCTATGTTTTTCTTCCGGAAGGGAATGTAAAGATATATTATCAGTAGCGTAACCATAAATTGACAAGGCGAGCAATGAGGTAATAGAAAGAATGATACTCTTCTCGCTTCGCAACTAAGTCCTGCTACGCGCAGCTTGCCACGCATCCTAATAGATGTTTCGCGTGTGTAACTAATATTGACGTACCATATAAACAATAAAAACCTACCTAAATTGTAATAAAGGAAATCTTTTTGATAGGTCTTGATTCTTTGTCAGATCCAGAATAGCTCAGTTAAGTTGCCCTATCAATTCGAAAAACCCTTTGCAGTAGTTTCCTTCTTAAAAGTTGACTCATTAGAATAATCCTAGGGGCATGCTGTAACTAGCGTTGCACCGTGGGGACTCCGAATAGTATTCTATGCTTCAGAGCCTATTGAGAGAACCCAGCGTCCCCGATAGTGGCCACCTAGGTGGTTTTAGTGAGGTTATTAATCCTACAATCACCAGTCTTTTTCCTACGAAGCTAGGTGCCTTTTGAAAGCCCCCTCCGTCATTAACATGGGTACTTAGGTACTCACTTAGATACTACGGTAGTACTTACTCAGGTAGGAAACTCTTTTGTAGTAGGCACGGGGTGGTTTTTAGTCATTAAGAGTCTGATACGTATTGGTGGTCTAACGTCATTGAATAATTTTTCCTCTCAAAAAAAAAACTACTAAATAATTTATTAAAGTATTTACACAGAACACTCATAAAATAGTTGTAGGCGCGTAGTATTAGGTGCCACTAAATACATAAATTAGTTAAAAACAGGCAGATCATTGGGAAAATAAAAATACACATTTTTCTTTAAAAATATTTTATTTTACAAATTAGATAAACAAAACTTTAAAGAAATAATCAAGGTAATCCATATAATAGTTGATTTTATGAAAATTAAGTTCAGAAATAACTATTGTATAGAAAAAATATATGTTAAAGCAACTAAGATTCCTCATAGCTATATTTTGTTCTATTTTAGTGTGCGTCATCAATCATCATACTGAATTAAAATCTATTACATGAGGTAGAGTTAGTTCCATAATGGGAAGTTTATCGTTTTCAATATAAAATACATAATTTCATAAAAATACACTGCATTCTTAAAAATATTTTTACGACATTACAGCAACAAAAAATACACTGCATTCTTAGAAATCATTTGACGACATTATAACAAAAAAATACACTGCATTCTTAAAAATAATTAGACAACATTACAAGAAAAAACAACAAAACATTTACTGTATAATCCATTCTTAAATTTAATGTAACTTTAAATGGACTAATTACATTAAATTGGCCAATTTTAAAACATATTTCAATTGGTCAAAAACTTACTATACCTAATTTTACAAGTTACTATATTTTTTACATAATTATGTAAAAAATTCAACACGAATACATATTGTTCTTCTTCATTAATTAAGAATCATATTTTTTCAACTGTCTCCTTTATTATATCCAAAATTATGTATAAATCAACACACAACAACGTACAATTAAGAATATATTATGTAGGTATTTCTAATATTTTCTAGAATGCTTCACAAAAACATACAGCTCATAAATAAATTTTTCAATTTATGAATATAACCAGATTTTTGTTCACACATATCGACAGTTAAAAGGCTAAGATTGATCAAAGTGCCATTTTTTGTGATATTGAGATGATTTATATAACTCAATATCGGACAAAAATCTTAAATAGGTACAGTTTAATGTATTTATATATGATTTAATAGCGGACCCCACGAACTTTGTGTCGCCTTTGAACCTTTTTCTAACAATAACAAATCCAACAAAGAAAGTCTTCGCGAAATCGTTTCAGCTGTTTTTGAACACATTTTTTAATCTCATCGGAAATGTAAGAGTGAGTGTATAAAGAAACATTTAATTTAATTCGTCAGACAGTTAATTAATAAATATAGTTACACGTGTATTTTTGACCAAAATACATAAAATAATGATTACAAAAAGAAGAATTAAATTTTATGAAGCTAAGGGCTCATTCTCATTTCCGCCTTGTTTACACAATAGTGACAAACATCATACTTCAACATCATACTTCTAAGAACTTTGCTTGCCAGTAAAAGAACACTTCCCTATCAAATGGAACATAAAAACAAACATAGATTCACGTTTCCCATCATTTATTAATTATGTATAATTTAGTTACAATATGTCTATGTATTTGGAAGTATCTACTTGGCCCGGCGCGCCCGGTACAGCAGCGCCAGGTAGGCGAGGAACCGGAACCCTATGAACAGGAGAACCATGTTGATCACGTCCATTGTGAAGTCGTCCTGTGGAGGAAAGATAGATTAGTAAATATATCACGTCTTATTTCTATAGGCATTGAGATTCATTTGAGTTTAAAAGTTTTGGCTAAAGTCAAAGTCAAAGCATTTGTTTCAATTAATCTTTGATTAGGCTCTTTTGAAACGACAAATTGATTTAACCGTCAGTCTGTCTGTCAGTTAAGCTAGGTGGTAAAGTTTTATATAATCAATTAAATAAAAATAAATGTTAAATTAACAATGTCGGTTAATCTGAAACTTTGATTAACATTAATATTCATCAGCTCAGCTAATTATGATGGCAGAAGAACATCAACAGAAGATTAGTTCCCATTTTAAATCCATTTTAAATTTGTCGCTGGTATCGAAACCAGTGCCATATACAAAATTATTTATCAATATAAATCACCTTTACTAGAAACAGAGGCAAATTTACCAAATTAAATCACGTTTACTAGAAACAGAGGCAAACATTACAACCTTTAAAATCAAAAAACCACTTCAAAACCATTACATAAGTAATGTTCTTACCTCAGAGAAACTAAGAGTATCCAAGACGACTTGTCCAGAAGCAGGACAGGTGAAGTTCTCCCGGGTGCAGGCGATGGTCTCCACGCCCGACCACTGGTTCACCAGCAGAGCCTCGTTGCCGTAGTGGAACCACGACAGGTACGATATCCAGCCCAGGTATGGTGGTACGGAACTACAGAAAGAAGAGTATAATTAACATTAAAAATTTTTATAATATCTAAACGTGTACAATCTGGAGAAAGATTTTCCTGACTGAGCCCACATCAGTCCTCTTTTGCTCTATTTGTCTTTCTCAACATAAGACAATATTCATGCTTGTAACTTTCATTTAAGCACAAAATGATCCCAGTCCGAACAGTTAAATTTGATTTAGTCTTTTAGTATAGTATGAAAACAAAGATCATAAAAGCATAATTCTTTAAGTAAACATTGAAAATTGCATAAATCTTATACATGTTACAAAATACCTTAACAAATGATACTACATAATTTTCTTCACAGACCAAACTGACTCATTGTGAAAAAGCAGGAACGTAGAAGTAAGGAAGTAATTACTTACCCAGTGTTCAAGAAGAATCCTCCGAACAGCATGAAGGGGATGATGATGGGAGGTCCCACGGACGCCGCCATGCTGACGCTGTTGCTGGCACATGATATCAGGTAACCTGGGGAGCATAGATAGACGTTAAAACAATATTTACGTATACAGGGACTTCTGTGGACGCCTCCTGCCACAAATAAGGGGCATAAGACTTTAATACGTCAAAAAAAGCTTTAGAGCTTTAGCTCTTTACTGAAAATATCGAGATAGAAGGAGTGGCAGTTATTCTTGAACGCCGTGGTGGTCACCGGTGACCGAGTTAGCAGAGGATTTGCCTTCAACAGTTTTTTATTGGCAGTCAAAGACTTAAAATAATCTTTTCACCTTGACAATGACCTGTGTACAACACATCGAAAACGATTTTTTATCTAAAAAAAACCTTGGTCTTAACCTTCTCGGTTGATACAACGATTTTAAAGAACTAGGATGGATTATACAAAATAATATACATATAAACATGTTAAAGCATGGAAAGTTTCCATTCATATGCCCGACGCTAATTTCATTCAATAAAACAATTTTATTAACAACCAAATTCTGTTAAGAAACGAGTTTAACCAAACAAAGTTTCGTCACAGCAATCATTAAAATCTAACACGTGAGTTTACTTAATCAAGAATTTAATGAACAACTAATCAATTCATTCATTGGTACGTCAACGTGTAAAGGTAAGCATCCACAGGCCCACATCGTACGCATCGTACGCATCGTGCACATTTCGTATAACGTCATCAGTACGCATCGCATGTAGGCATTGCCGATGATGGGGTGCGTACGATGCGGATCAGTGGATGCAGTTGTATAAGTTTCTATATAGGACAAACTAAAATCTGTTGCCTGTGGTGCGTGTGATGCGTACCATGCGGGCCTGTGGACGCGTACCTTAAACGTTTGCCAGCCCTAGTCTAGTTCATTGCAATGTCAAAAGCGACTCATTGATTAACCGGTCATGCTACCATCGACCAAAAGCTTGACTTATACATATATGCAGCTGATACGAAGCCCATCTTACTAAACATATTCACAAACACCATTCGATTTCCTGTTAGCATATCAAATGATACGTTTAAAGGGCCTTCACCTCATTCCAACGTGTTTATGTAAATAATAGAAAACCGCCTAACTGTGCCGTGTGGTGGACACTTTATATTGCACGATACTTGAGATACTGCGGTCTGGAGAAATTCATATCCGATTATATTTCATATCGATCGGGGAAATATTGTGTGAAAACTATTAGATGTTTGTGGTGTGTAGTTACACTGTTTATACTTTGTGTAGATATGTGTGATTGATGATGTGGATTATGGCTTTTTTTTTCTTTTAAGAGGGGAAAATCGTCCAATGACTTCTCGCCAGGGCAAGGCGGGAGGGAGTGGACTAAAAACCACCCCGTTCCTACTCCTGCTTGTCGAGCCGGAGCCCCGGTAAACCCGCTAGGTAGTCCGCAGCTCCGGGTGGTTTATGCCTATGATTTTCATTTTGTAATATAACTCTTTAAACTGACGTCGTCACTAGAAATATCATTAGAAGTTAAATCGGGATATTTACAGCAAATATCGGAAACTCATAAAAAGTAATAAACATGGTAAGTATCCCGTTTTAAGTTATCCAAATCGTTTCTGTGATATGGAAGTAACATGTCCGATGTGTTTTTAATGACATGTATCGTGTCATTATTATCAAGAAAAAAATGTAGGTGAAGGTATTATAATACATCTGCCTTTCCCTTCAACAAAGACAGACCAGCTCGTGCCCAACAGTCACACGCTTGTCCACAAAATCAATGAAGCATTCAACTAAAACCAATACATAAAAATACCGCCAAAGTTATAGAAATGTGATATGTGCAATCTCTGTTACAAATACCTTTCTCTTAACAATAGTTAGTACTACAATTACATATGGAAATAACATAATATCACAACTTTCCAATAAAACGTTAGGTGTGTGTAGAATATAATACCGACTACCAAAACCATCATGGAGCATACATAATTACAAATTCCGCGTTACTGACTTGACAAATTTTCGACAAACCATAAGCCCACAACCACCCCTAATTTGCCTTTGCCTGATCCGGGAATCTAACCCGAGACCCTTACTCAGTAGTTTCACTTGCAACTTGATCAACAAATCATAAAAAAGCATTGTTCAATAAAACAAAAGCAACCAATTAATCATCCTTCCTCCCACAATTAATCATGACACAAATCTGTTGCACGCCAAAAACGACGCAAGCGCCATCTGCCCAGACATACGGTACGTAAACAAGTTGAAAAGCCGCGTACAAATAAATAAGGTTCAAGATAAAACTACATTCTTTACGAAGACTACCATTCTGAAATCGTTGCGCAATGTTAAACTCGTTTTGGATCTTTAAAAAAATATCCGTGGCCATATTGTGTTAAGTTTTGTGGATAGAAACTTTGAAACTAGCAGATGGCTTTGAGTCGTGTATGAAGGTGGAGGCTTTATTTTTAAGTTTTGGCTATGGATTTGGTTCTATGTTGTGAATAGGTCTATTACCATAAGTAGTGACTAGAAACTTAGTGATTTTAGTTCAATTGACTTGATGCGTAATGATTTTTGGTAGATTTAAGAGACATACAAGATTCAAGCGATGTTTATTTTTATTTGAATGTTATTAGTAATAGTAATGGGTCAGTTTCCATTGTAGTGACTAGAAACTGACTGATTTTAGTCCAATTGACTTGATGCATAATGATTTTTGACAGATTTGAAACATACAAGACTCAAGCGATGTTTCTTTCTATTTAAATACTTTTTAATTTTAAAATTGGTAACTTTTAAGTTACATAAGCGACATCAATTAAAACATTATAGTACCTACGAATTAACATCGAAATTCCGTTATAGGGCCAGTTAATTATCAAAAAAACGTAGTAATGATGAAATAGTAATTAAATATGACTTTCATTAGATTATACCAATACAATTAAAAAACTATTAGGGCCTAGAAATTTAATGTTTCTTTGATAAAACTGTTGCACAATATTGTTTAAACAGTTTTTTAGTTCGTATTGTAACCTTGTTTCTACTATAATTGGACAAGCTTGTTTTTACTTCCAGTTTTTGTTGACTCATGTGAACAAAATGTTATTAGTTTTTGAGATTATTAGTTACGGGAAGAATGAACTCTGTGTTAGATAATCGAGTAGTTATTATGACGTCATTTAAGGTCGTTATCTAATGGAATTAGGTTCTGTAACAATTGCTATGAATTCCTATGTTGTGCAATATCGTCTGGTCTAAAGTCCATTTAGCATTCAATTAAACAAATCGTTGAACTTTTAAGGAATTTACGATATGTTTTCTGGCTAAACCACAAATATATTATTTCTATTTTGGTCATCATTGAGCAGTTTAACTAAAAACTCATCATTGACTCATTGCAAAGACAGGTATATAAGTATCTATTTGATGTTCTAAAGTTTTTGTAGTAAATTCTACCTGCTTGTTTAATCGCCTCAACACAAATGATGTACCTAACATTCTTTAGGAATCAGTCAATGTATGGACGAAAACTGTATCAAAAAATCATCTCGTAATTTTTTTAGCGTTAATAAGTCTGCGTTTGGCCACCGGTATTTTAATTTTACACTTTATATCGTTCATATAGACAGAAGCGAATGGGACATTATTTTCATAAAATGTAAAGATATCAAAGACTCTCTGTAGCGATATTAGAATATTAACAAACTTACCAAACGAAGTAGCAACATTGGTGATGAGGGCAGCCAATCCCGAAGCGATGAAGAACCGCTTCGGTTCAGGATTCAGTCCAATCATGTAATACGCTATGGTAGTGAACACTAGTGGTATGGTCGCAAACACAGGAGCTTCAGCCAACGTCTTAGACAAGAAGTACACGTCGGCTCGATACATCCCTGAATGGTGCTCCCGTATAAATATTGGTAGCTCTGAACAGAATACCTGCGGACAAAAGATATGGGATTTAATTTGAGTTTTTTTTTATGGTATAAGCCGGTGAACGAGCAGACGGATCACCTGATGGTAAGCAATCGCTGCCGCCCACACGAAACATCACAGGCGTTGCAAGTGCGTTGCCGGCGTTTTGGGGGTTAGATATTAAGAAAGGAAACATGGCTCTTCACATTTAAATGTGAGAGAGCTACTAGAATTTTGATCAGGACTTTAAAGACTTTAAAGTAGTGTCCTGTAACTTTAGGGTGGTTGGCGCCAACCAATCAGAGCACCGAATACACTCTCGTTTCGATTACTTTAAACGTAAAGCAAACTCGTACTAATGGTACTGGTAAGTCACTTAATACATGTAAAGATTACAACGAACTTAGATTACTTGGATTTGCCATCATACAGCTTATATGGACTTACAAATCACCTTGAATAGACACAAGCATAAAACTAAAACAATACATTTATAGTAAAAAGTGTAGGAGTATGAAGTTTAATGGAATAATGTAAGCAGAGAGGGAGAATGTCACAAAATCAATAAAAGATTTAACTTACGTTGATAACAGCGAAGATGTTCTGGAAGGTCATGTTAGTGAGGAACATGAAGATGGCTCCGTTGATGTTCATCACGCCGTCCTGGTCCAAGTGCTGCCCGAAGTAGATAACGCCGATCAGGATAGATACCATCTAGAACAATATGAGAATGATGTATTAGAATACTTTTGGTAGACCTGCAGACGCCACTTACGATAGATAATAGTTCTATTATTACAAACACTGTATTATTAAACGGTTTTCTCAAACAGTTAATGCACAATCTTTAACTTATTATCACAGTTTTATATCCTTCACAAATCAATCGTGCACTAGTCTTGACTCAGATAGATCTGAACCAGCATTTACGAATATGAGTGCCTAAAAATATCCCAAAAATGTCACTGTACCCTGTAACTCGTGCCATGATAGAATTCACGTAGCGATTGTGATTCTAAATGCATGTTATACTAAATACATGTATGGAAACTAAAAGATATGGCGGTATACTTACAATAGTCTGTAGGAAGCGCACTTTGATGAGCATGGGTTCCTTGGTGACGGAGAGCCAGGAGCGCCACAGCACGGCGCGGAACTGCGCGCACCACGACGCCTTGTACGGGGACCGGCGCGCGCGGATCGCTGTGGCTTCCGACCACGCCGGGTCTGCCCAGCCGGACGAGATTTTACGCTAAAGGAAAAAGGAGATATTAAGTACCAAAATGTAAATAAAAGTAAGGGGTAAGAGAGGTAAGTAGGTATATCAGATTATTTTGTTGTCGCTTTAAATAAAGTTGGTGGTAGAAGAGGTAATAAAAACGTTTACGTAAGTCAGTGAGATCTTCGATAGCATAATGCAACCACTGGATTGCTTATAATTTAATTTGAACATACTGATTAAGTATGCTTAGCGTTTGTAAACTAGCAATTTTAATGTACCTATGGGTTAATTTACAAGATTGAACAATAATATATTACAGGTTTTCAATTTTCAAAAATATCTAGGGCACGAAGACTGGAGCTATAATTGGTATATGTAACGTCAATAACCTCTTTCTTTTATTTCATGGAACTCATCTGTTTGAAATTGATCAATTGATAAGTGCAGTTGTCTAATTGCTGATACTTACTTCAAAATAGAGTGCATTTTCAGCTTCAGCGGCGATCTTGCAGCCAACCTCTGATCGCGCGAATGCTGTGCAGACAGTATCAATAGTCGTACGAGTGGTTTCCTCTCTGCCTGGTACTCCAGCCAGGAGTTGGATGAAGTGGTCTGCCGGGTTGTAGTTCGGTGGGCAGGCTGCTCCTAGTCTGAGGGCAAATGTTTTGGTTAAGTAAAGATATTTAAGAAACTTGTGAAATACGTGGACGATATCAGACGACGCGTATGACTGTTGGATGCGAAAAGTACTTGATCAGATGATATGGTATGGACAGTAAATACCCCCAAAAAATTATGATGACGGAAGACACTGATTGAGACTAATGATTGAGTTGATACGACTCCGTAAGTTAGTAGCTGTTGAGTAAAAAAGATAGTGAGAGAAAATAGAATGAGGAATTTCTTGAGTCCAGATATTTTTGATGCGGATCTATAGGTTTTTATAGAGATAAGCTAAAAAGGGATTCATGATGATATATGTTTATATAAAAGATCAAAATTCCATTCTCATAATAAAGATAGATCATCTATAGACACATTTGTTTTTATTGTAGTAAGCATTGACATAAATAGGTAAGCCACGTAAAAACGTGACAAAACTACGTAGTGGAAGGAGGGTTGTGTCAGTTTAAGGGTATAAGCCAATTTATTATGTGTACGTAAGTATTCGGTTACGTAAAAGTGTCTTAAGAGGTCACACTTTAGCGACATGGCGACCGCAGGTCATGTGAGAATCTTGCGGTTTTGGAACAGGAAGTTAGCGATTTTTACAACAAATTGACATTACTGAAGAAGGAAAAAGTTTGAAGAAACATGCAAGTAAGGAAAGTAAAGGTTTTAGTAGAATCTCTTGTGAATACATTTAGTCTGAATGTGAGGAACCTATATCCATTATAGAGCAGTCGAGTAAAATGCTTCCATTAAATTGCAATTAGCCCTTTAAATAATTCTCATTCCTCTGAATGTGAACGCATAGTTTTGACAATAACTCTTTCTTTTTAATTGCCTTCAAATTATATTACAGTTTATTAAACTATCGTAAATCAAAGAAACGTCATCTAATTTAACAAAAAAGAAGATATAGAAAAGAAGAGCGATCCAAAAGCTACTTACTCTTTGAAGAAGTCGTTAGCCTGGTCTGGAGAGCCGAGGAAAGCGACCTTGCCATCAGCCATGATCAGCAGCTTGTCAAACATGGCGTATAGCTCTGAAGACGGCTGGTGGATGGTGCATACCACTGTCTTACCCTTCTGGGCTAGACCTTTGAGTACCTGGAGGCAAAGGAGTACAATTAATTAAGTGTTTTTAATTGTCACAAATTTGGGTCATTAGGCACTGAATCTTATCAGAATGTCAGTTATCTATTTATATAGATGGAGTGCCATTATTATGGGAAGGTTGGCAAACTACCAATCCGATCACCTGATGGTAAGCAATCGGTGCGGAAGAAAGACATAAGTAGACATTGTCAATGCAAAATAACTCATGGTATAATTCCATCAGAATTCTTAGGTATTTTCCTTCCTTTCTATATATTCCTAACGCTTTATTATTATTATAATGATAGTTTATCTTTAACCAATTTACCTGTAACACATTCTGCGCCATGAACGAGTCGAGTCCCGAAGTTGGTTCGTCACAGAACATAAGGGGAGGATCAGTGAGGACCTCACTGGCGAAGGACAGCCTCTTCATCTCACCTCCCGATATACCCTTCAACCTTCCAGGGATACCGATCACCGTATTCTGGCATTTTGTTAACGCCAGCTGTGGACAAAATGGTTTCAGTTAGTGGTGGAAGAACATGATGGTTTTTGGATACGATACAAATTAGCACTTTTAATGAGCTCTGGATTTTTCAACCTGGGTTCTGGAAGAAACACCTATACCTACACAATCTCTTTTGAACTCGACGAGTCTAAAGAAACACCTATACACAATCTCTTTTGAACTCGACAAGGAATACCTCGTAATCCAGTTAATGATGAGATAGATGTTACTAAGCATCATCTAAACTATCAATGACTTATCTGCTATCCCCAAACTCATGTTTGAACACTCATTTTTAAGCATTCATGAACGGGTATTCAAACATTGGTACCACACACACCTTGGTAGTTCCAAACTGTAAGCATAGATTGTGTTGTGGCTACCTCCTATTATTGGGGTAGGTCTATGTTCAGCAGTGGATGAACTTCCCCTCAAGGTAGAGGATTATTCAACAGTCTCTTCATATGTCGAGATAGCCATATTTCTTACACTACAAGTACAACTATTCATTAAAGCTCTGTAAGCAAACTTAATAAATAACTAGACAAAAAGCTTCTAAGCTGAATTTCAAGGACTTTTTCTAACAAACACGTATGACTAGATAAATGTAGCCGGATCTTTATAAAACTATGCTTAAGAACTCCTAAAAAAAGTGATCTTTGCATCGTATTAAATACAGGTGCAAATTTATATTATGTAGATTGTGACATTTTCATGTTTATTTTTTGTACCTACTACAATCAGTTTGTAAATAGGAATTCCGTACATATTAATTGATTTTTTATTTAATAAGCCAGTAAACGAGCAGACGATCAACTGATGGTAAGCAATTATAATTCATGTCTCTAGTGTCGCCTGGGACTTCAGTGTTCCGGTGTTTTCATGGTAGTATCTACTGTAGATCCTGGCTTACAGGTCCGCCCACGGACCGGTGAAACACCGTTTCCTAAGAATCATTGGGAAGATTGAAGAGGAGGGTAACTGGGCACCCAGTAACTTCACTCACACAATAGTTTTCTGTAAAACCGTGGTCTTGGCTATGGCCTTCGGTCAACCCAGTACATTCATGCTGAAGCATGGCTCTACCACATTAAAAAAAATTTCCTTGGCTCAACTAACATTTTATAATTGATGCACCGGTTTCTAAGATTGCTTTAATAAACTTTTTCACAAATTACACTATCATAAAACCGAGCACAAGTCCAGAATCCACAGAATTGATACCTACAGTAGGTGGAAATTTAATCAACCTAGGCCACTTGGGCCACCTGGGCAATCGGGCTGAAACCCAAGATCCCGATCCTACACATTTTGAGATGAATAGTTGGCGCCTACAATGTAAGGTTAATTGCCTTTTTATCCCTCCCATAAAGATATGAAACGACCTAGGTAAACTTCGTAGCAGTTTTGATAATTCTTATTCAAATAGGAGATACGTTTTGTGTGTAAGAAGCAAACATAAATAAAAATGTATGAAACAAAGAATTCTACTCAAATTAATGCATTCTTAGTTGCATTAGCCAGGTTGCTGTTTATATAATTTTATGTAATGACACTTTTTGACGAAAAATATGCACATTCTTGTTTCACAAATAAATAGGTAAAAAAATTATAATAAATATGAAATCTTGCTAACTCCTAGGTCGCGATCTGTCTATATATTCGTATATGTCTGAGAAATTAAATTTCATCAAAAATGTTCTAATGAAACCACTAAAATTGTAAGAAAACTTTTTCCACCTTTCATATTAATTCGTTTATAATTACTATCTAGGTATTAATTGAATTTTAACGACATTTTTAAATGATATAACGATGACTCTCCGAGTTACATGTTAAATAGTTTCTTGAAGTTTGGCGCAAAATTTATTTTAAATAAACCTAAAGATTCCATTCATACCATCAAACACTGAATATAATCCTATTGTAAATATAAGCCATTGTGAGGTACATCTTGCTACTGCACGTTAGTTGGCCAACTTGTACATTACATTAGCTACCGTAGTTTTTATTTTCTTTTTACTTTTATCAAGGGGAATAATCACCCAATAGCTTCTCACGCCTTGAGCGAGGGAAGAGGTATGTCAGACTCTTACTGACTAAAACCACCTCGTTCCTACTTCTGCATTTCGAGCCCGCTAGGCAAACCCGCTAGGCAATCCGCAGCTCCGGAGGTACCCTATATCCGCTTTCTTATACTATAATCTTGGATTACAGTTGTAGGATTTCTAGATTAATTAATTAAGTAGGTTCTTATGAAACATCTTACCTCAGAGATTACTTCTTGTACACGACGCATGCGTTGAGCGTATGGTATGTGTCGGTCCATTCTCACCATAGCCTATGGAAAAAAATACACCATGGTAAATAAAAATTAGAATAGAATAAAAGGTTTTAGAATCACATTAATCTAGACCTAGTCGAAGAATTTTACATTTATTTTTTCATAATATATTTTCTCTTTTAAATAAGACATTGATCAACATAGGATTCTCTCATGTCGAGTGGTTGCATTTACACACAGACCCGGAACAACAATTTGTTGACCACAAACAAACGCATCGTGCAGGAATCGAACCTGTGACACATTGCAGATCCTGCAGTCAACACTGAAAATTTCTTATCAGCCATTCTATTTCGAGAATATCTCTTCTTAATTATTTTCCCGAAATCAAACAGATTAAAGTATATCCTATTTTTAAGTACCAGTGTTTACTAAAATCATGTTATGCAGAAAACAATTGTTTCCTTAAACCAAATACGAAAAAGAGCTCGTTTGTCATAGGTTTAAAAGATTTGTAGCCATAAAGTAATTATTTCTCTATCGTACAGCTTTTTGTGTTGGTGTCAAGGCCTCACTGGTTTGGGAATGACTGATTTTATTTTTAGGCGAACCGGTTCCATAATGTTACCTATTAAAATTTTAGAATACCAGTATGTAGGACGCACGCAACTCGTCGCTTCTCGTCGTATAATACAGCCGTTTGTCTGTGTAGCTGCTCAAAGCTTTTAAACTGCTTGATGGATTTTGATGATGTCTATTTTTGCTTTTCTAGGAAACCCTTAGTGTGTTTTATGTTAAAGAATATGTTCTTTGAATATTAAAGCTATAAAATAACAAAAAATGTCTATAGGAGGTGCTAATTATGTTTAAGAAAGTCCTTAGCAGGTATTTTAATTTTACTCTGAGAAGTTGACTCTGACATAATAAATTTTAGATCAAAGTACAAAGTAGCAAATTAGGTAGAGCTAAATGTCAACTGGATCACAATCGAATGCGAGCGAATTCGCAATGACAAATTATTTAGTCAGTAAATGGTAAGCGTGCAATGACAGAGGCTATTTAGAGTAAAGCTTTGGGAAACTTGAAACTAATATTAAACACACTGAGAATTTTGTAGCCATAGTTAATCAGTTTCCATTTTATAGTGATCAGTACCCTTAGTACGAGTTTATTTCACGCTTAACGAATTCGAAACGACAGCGCGTTTGGCGTTCTGATTGGACGGCTCGAATGACCCAACGAATCAGAACGCCAAACGCGGTTTCGTTTCGATATCTTTTAACGCAAAGCAAACTCGTACTAAGCCCTCTGATTGATAAATAAAGAAAGACACAAGCCGATAAGCCCGGATACTAAGATATTGATACCTAATTAATTTCAACAGTAACAAAATGCAAGCTGAAACTATCATTCCATCATCATACTTATTCACTGGATAGCTAAAAGGTATACCTATAATGTTATCTGCTACTTACTTGGAATATCAAATGCTCCTTGACAGTGAGTGTGCCAATAAACAGGTCCTGTTGCTGAACGTAAGCCGACAGTGCTGCCAACGCCTCAGGAGTGGCTGGCTGTCCATTCAAAGCCCTGGTACCGCTGGACAGCACCCCGCTTGGAGTACGGAAGGTGAGCGTGTTGAGGAGTGTCGTTTTACCGGCACCTGATGAGCCCATGATGGCAAGAAGCTCGCCTGGGTATGCCGCGCCATTGACTAAAGAAGATAGGGATATGTTTTAGTTATGTAGATGCTTAAGACAGGTTAAATTTTGGTCTAAAAGTAGTGTGATTACTTTATTTCTATCAATGATTATACAATTATTATTCACGATATCTCGAGATTGATCATCAATCATCATTGTCTAATTTCATATGCGTTGCAAGCAGTGGGCAAACCCACACCCCTGTTCGCCCCGAAGGAACGGCCAACAAGTTCCATGCACACTCTAATTTATCATGGCTAGATACTGACTAAGATACTTCTATCCTGAAATACTTCTATCGACGGCTTTTTGGTAAGAAACTATTAAGTATACATTTGATTTCTGAATTAATCGGAATGGGCTACGATTTTGAAAAACGTATCTCTACCTCAATAATGCTAGGAAAAAACCACCAAAACTAGTGTGACCACTTTGGAGGCTTGTCCTTATCTCTTTATCGCTCATTAAGGTCTTATCAAGTTACAGAAGTTTCTATTCTTCAACATCATATTTAAATCTTTGGACCTGCTGTTAAGTCCGTTGAAACCAAAATCTTAAGTTTTTTTTTATCTGAAATTAAGATTTCAAGGTTTCTGTTCTAGATAACAATCTATACATTGATATGATACCTGATATTACCTGCTTATGTTTGTGAGAAACTAAGTTAGAATATATACGTCTACAAACAATTTTGGACAAGCAACGATTGATTTGAATAGATAGATAGGTAAATTAATTATTTATTGATCTTTATCTTGTTGGTATTTAAAACAAGTAGTCTATAACTAGACGCGAAGCCATTTTAATTTTGATGGGTCTCCTGCCATTTTTTAAATGTTCTTTTGCTTAGTAACAGAAATAGTCCACGGTAGAACTGAATGGTCGAATAGATTTTAGCGCTTTCGTTATGAGCAATAAAATAATTTACGCTAATATATATTTTGTTACTTAGTTTATTTATCAATATCCAACTAGCTTCTTAATCGTATACTTATTGGTATTACATAAAGTTGAAGAGTGTTTGTTTAAACGCGCTATCCTCTGGAACTACTAGTCCGTATTAAAAAAAATATTTCTGTTTTGGATAGTCCATTTATCGAGGAAAACTATTAAAGGATTTAAAACATCACACTACGATAATAACAATAAAAAGACTGGACATAATTTTGATCAGCGGAAAAATAAGCTGCACCCGCAATGATAGTCTTTTTCGCGAAACCTAATTTAGCAACAAACTTAAGACTACCAGCCTATTATAATGTGTTTCACAAGTATGTGCTAAAAGTCACTCTGCCATTGATCCTCAAACGCTCATATTCAAACATTTTCAAAGCCTACTTACCATTTCTCAACAGCTGTTTCCTCTGCTGGAACATTCCACTGGCGGACGGCTTCCAGAAGTTCCAGATTCTCCTGGACCTGGACCTGGACTCTGTGGCGAAGGCGTTGATGTCCGCCCACGTGTAAGTGACCTTCTCAATCCCTCCAATGGCTCCATAGTTACGATGAGCTGGTATTGCCAAGGTTATTTCACCGCCACTGCCGCGAGGCGTAGATTCTGGAGTAGGACCACCCTGGAGAAGAATAGAGAATTGTATCATGATCATGGCGCTTGCAACAGTGCCGAGATATCGGAAACTCTTACCGCCGCAGTCAGAGACATTTAATGATTTTTTAAACTATTCCTAGCGATTTTGTATTGAAAACAGTTGCTAAGGACTGGGTTAAGTAACCATTAAATGACTCTGAGTGTGGCAGATAGACATAAATAAACATGGTAAATATCCCGTCTTAAGTTCGTCGTAATGTTAGTAAAAAATAGAGAAAGTGATATGAACAAAATTTTCTTTTTAAAAATACTTTTAACAATGGAACTGGTATAAAGTTTGTACTCTGAACTTAATTCACAATTAATTTGATTTGATTTGAATTGCTTTCATACGTGCTCTTAGAATTACGCATATTACGCAAAAAATCTTACAGCATTATTTGTTTACCTTCTATGTAAAAGATTAATCAAATAATCAACAAACACAAACAGAGCGACTCTAAAGTATTAAACATTATAAAAAACGTGGAATGGTTTTAACGTTTTTTATACACAGCCCAACTTAAGTTTTGATTAATTACAGGTCAATAACCTGTTTGACTAGTTGATACACATGTGTAGAGACTGTAAGGTAAGTACCAAGTGTCTAGTGGACAGAGTGGGCTGTCATCGATATTGTTATAATAATTTTAATAACAGAGGTCTATAATGTGTATAATTATTTCCACAGTATGAAATGGTCTCATCATGATGTCTTTATCTCCGAAAGTTTTGGGAAGAATGACATTACTGTGATACCTATTTTGGATAAGTGACAAATTGTTTTTTTTATTGGGACAAACTCGCCACCGCCAAACATAGAACATACAATCATGAAAACACCGGAACACTAAAGTCCGGTGCGTCCCAGGGACATAAATAACTGTCTTGGATCACACAACGAAATAAATCAGAAGAAATAATTTAAGAAGAAAAGACAAATACGATTGTTATATTTGTAGCATTGCCAAAATGGTACAAGTGTAGATGATATTGACTTTCATTTCACAAAAGAATAAACTTTACCTACTTCCGTAGATTCAACCACAGAACAGAGAAAAAGAAGGATTCAACATAGTCAATAATACTACCTAACATCTCTTTTTTAACCATATACTGATTTCTAGCTCCAATAGAAAACTTCTAATTACCCAGAAAATTTAAATAAATTGATTAGTATACCACAAAATTTTTAACATTAGCACCGCTACCGGTCAAACTTGGCTATCTACAACTTATACAAGTCACCTTTTTCAAAATCACACCTGCTAATATGCATACAAAGCATTTTATTATTAGCTATATTTCCAGCTTTGAAACCTGACATTTAGAGGCATGTAAGAGAAATCTGGTCTCACACTTGACAACATCTAGTTTGAAACGTAAATGGCAATAGGTATGCTTAAAACAATCAAAGATTTTTTTTGGTAGGACAGAATACAGAAAATCAACAAAAATGATATGGAAAATACAAATAACTAACTTTCAAAGAAAGCAATTTAAATAGATTAAAATGCACAGCTTAGTCACGCGTCTTTGAGAAAAGCTCGACTAGATTCAAGCCACACCGGGTCTCATATTCACGAGCAACGTGCGTGACGTAGTATCTGTCACGATAGTTATTACAAAGAAAAGCAATTAATTAAATACAATAATAAATTACACTCATTATCATTACATTGCACTTAGTACATTATTACTCCAAGTAGATAGATATAAATAGATACTTAACGTTTTATTTTAAGCACAATATTTATGAGTTGTATGCAATATTATCAGACATAGGTATTACTTACATACTAGCAGACTAGTCGATAACCTCTTACGTCACATTTGATACTCAGTTTCTGATACATATCTCATTCCAAGTTCCTTGTCTGAGTAATTCGAGCCTTTGTCCATTGTATGTCAATGGTATTTGGTTACGCAATTTTACAGTCCATTTTGTCAAATATTTCGGGAACATTAAAGCCGTTAATGATAAGTTTCATTAAGCTCAATGGTTTATTTAGTAATGCATTTTTAAGTTATCAGGAGTTAATGAATGAATGACTCAATGACTCAATGATTTGATATTGAATGTAACAGATATGGAAGACATTTTGTCTGACCATCAATGAGATCAAGCAAGCGATTCGCTTGGGTATGCTTATATTCATTCATCTGTGATATTAAAAGTAGGTAGACTTAGTTACTATGTCACGTTGCTAAGCAGGATGTCTACATATCTATGCTAATTTGTTACCTATATAGTTATGTATTTAAACAAGTTTGTCCGAAATTAGGCGTAAGCACCTGCTTCTCTGGGCACATGGTGTTTAAAAGCTAGTCGAATGGGTGAATAGAAAAATCAATGTATAGAGATATAAATAGATAGATATAGATAAATAGATAGAGATAGAGATAGAGATATAGATAAATAGATAGATAGAGATATAAACATTTATCTATACATATAATAAAATCGTAGAAAAGTGCTGTCTGTACATTGAAAATAAAAATAAAAAAAATAGCAGGGGTTATTGTTATGTCGATGTCGAACCCAAAAATGTAATTAACTTTTTTTTTGTCTGTTTGTCTGTTTGTCTGTTTGTCTGTTTGTCTGTTTGTCTGTTCGTCTGTGCGCGCTAATCTCAGAAACGGCTGATCCGAGTTGGATGCGGTTTTCACGAATATATTGTGGGATGCTTAAATTTACATTTAGTGTTTGTTTCATGTCAATCGGTTCATAAATAAAAAAGTTATGTCAAATTAAAGAATCACGTCGAACATTCTATGCTTATACCATTAATCTCCGCAACTATTTGACGGATTTGGTTGAAATTTGGTACAGATATAGTTTAGAACCTTAGAAAGGACATAGATATATTTTTATTTCAAAAATTGCTAAAAATATAAAAATAAGAAATAAATTATTTATAAATAATTCTATGTCGATCGTTACACGACTTCGGTTCATGTTATTGTTTTAATTCATCGAAAAAATGTAAATAAATAGTAAAAAGGTATGAAAAAAATAATATCAATATAATAAAACATTTAGTACAAAGAAAATGCTCTAACGGAGTATAGATAATTCTATGTCGATCGTTACACGACTTCGGTTCATGTTATTGTTTTAATTCATCGAAAAAAAGTAAATAAATAGTAAAAAGGTATGAAAAAAATAATAATTAAACTTTTAGTACAAAGAAAATGCCCGAACGGAGTATAAATAAATAATCCAAGTTGTCTTTATCCTCGATAGATGGCGTTGGGATCGAAATAGATCGCGCTATGGTTTCGTTACATTCATTTGGTTGGGTATCGGCCGAGCGCTTCGGTACTATCGTAGAAAAAGTGTATTATCAGTCGTATGATTATTTGTCTGTAGTGGTCCTGCTGTTTCGTATATTCTAAATTGGTTTCGTTGTATTTGTCAATTAATAAGTTTATTTGTTGGGTTTTCCTGGTTTTTTGGTTAAACTATTTAACGTAGGTTTAGTTTGATATCGATTATTAGTAGTTACTGTAGTTAGTTTTTTTTAATAAAATTGTAAGTCTAATTTATAAATTAATTAGATTAGATTTAAGTCGTTTCTTTTAAATTATTTAGTTTAAGCTTGGTTATTATAGCATAGAGGATAGGTTGTAATATAGTTTCTTTTTTAATTGTTATAAATTCGTAATTCGTAGCTTTCTTTAGTTTTAAGTTAGTTTAAGTCCGTTTTTAAACTATTTTTTCAATGCCCTAAGTGAGTATACATCTATTAAATTCAAACGCAGAGCTCATTATGTTGATTTTTGAAGAGTTCCCTGGAATATCTTCCACATCTCATTTTTGAAGAGATCCCGCGAGATCGGGAACTATGTGGTTAAAACCAAAAATTTGCCGGAAGTCACTATTCCACGCGAACGAAGTCGCGGGCAAAAGCTAGTTAAAGTAATAGAAAACAGAATATCCGACAAACTAGACCAATACCAGCCAGCCGAGCAAGCAGGTTTCCGACGCGGCCTCTCTACTACAGACCATTTACATACCCTCAACCAAATAATAGAAAAATATTGCGAATTTAAGCTTCCACTATACATTGCGTTCATTGATTACTCCAAAGCCTTTGACAGTCTCACCCATTCCTCCATATTCACAGCCCTACAGAACCAAGACATTGACCTCACATATATTAACCTTCTAAAGAATATATATCACCAAAGCACCGCAGCCATTAAGCTACACAGGTTAGGCCAATCCTTTCCTATCCACAAGGGAGTCAAACAGGGTGACCCGCTATCTCCCAAACTCTTCACAGCGACTCTAGAAGAGGTGTTTAAAAAGCTTGCGCCATGCTGGAGTACGAGAGGCGTAGTCGTCGGGGAGAAGAGGTTAACAAACCTTCGATTTGCCGACGACATAGTGCTCTTCTCCTCTTCAGCATCAGAACTAGGCAGTATGATCAACGAACTCAGCAGAGCGAGCCTTGAGGTTGGACTGAAGATGAATATGTCGAAGACCAAGGTAATGACCAACAGCTCAAAACATAGGTTAGAAGTAGATGGAGTGGAGATTGCATACGTCCAGGAATACATCTACCTGGGCCAATTAGTCTCTTTCCAGGCGAGACAAGAAAAAGAGGTTGCTCGACGCACCGAGAACGCCTGGAAAAGCTATTGGTCCATGGGAGACCTAATGAAAGGCAACCTCCCATTAACATTAAAAAGGAAGCTCATGGACGTATGTATTCTCCCCATCCTCACCTATGGTGCACAGACCTGGTCTTTGACAAAACATCAGAAGTCCACACTCAAGGTTTGCCAGCGAGCTATGGAGCGCAGTATATTAGGAGTCCGATTATCGGATAGAATAAGGAACTCTACACTGCGCTCCAAAACTCAAATCGCTGACGTTGGTCAGAAAGCCGCAAGCTTAAAGTGGAACTGGGCTGGTCATGTCTGCCGCATGTCCGACGAACAGTGGGCAAAACTCACCACTGAGTGGAGCCCACTCAACGTCAATAGACGTCGCGGCAGGCCCAGAAGGAGATGGCGGGATGAACTCGACGCCTATGAAAAGGATTGGCCACAGAAAGCTCTGCATAGAGACGAGTGGAAGGAGGGTAGGGAGGCCTTTGCCCTGCAGTGGGACGATCACGGCTGAAAATAAATAAAATAATAGAGAACGATAACATAGGTATTATGTAGATTTTGCCATAATTAAAATAAACGAGCACCTAGCTTCACTGACAGACAGACTGACGGACAATTTAATTTGACGTTTCAAAAGTGCCTAATTTAGGATTAATTGAAATAAATGCTTTGACTTTGACTTTGACTTTGAATTAGATGAATTTTAGTGTAAATCCTATACATTTACTTGTGTATTATTTTGCTTAGATAATGTTTCGTATGCTATTTAAGGTGGGGAGTAGACAGGATATTGCAGTTGATAATAATTCGAAAACACTCTCAGACTCATAAAATTAGAGAATGACAACATAAATTATTAAGATCCTAAAAAAAAGTCGCTTTAATAAAGTAAATAATATATAAACTCTTCAATAAGGAACTCTCAAACTTGATGAGGTATACTGAAACATTACCAAGGAATAAACAGTGTAATGTATTGTTTAATCGCTAAGTACTTAGTAGCGTAATGTACACTTGCTTCCCCTCTGGGAAGTATTAGTTTCCCGATAAACGTTCCAACTTAACGCATGGAACAGCACAGCTTAGGTTACGTAGCATATTGTACATGCATTATGGGACGAACTAAAGATAATTGCAAAGTACTACGCGTCAAATGTTGCCAAGTTGATACGAAGAACTATAAAAGAACTTCCGTAAAACAATATCCCTTGCTATCGTGTATAAATTCCGGAGCTGCGAACTACCTAGCAGGTTTACCGGGGCTCCAGCTCGAAAAGCAAGAGTAGGAACAGGGTGGTTTTTAGTCAGTAAGAGTCTGACACTCCCCTCGCCTTGCCCTGGCGAGAGAAGACGAGATGACTTTCCACCCTTGAGAATAAATACTCTCACGGATACACCCATCGATCAATACTCGTACAACTAATTCGTTAACAATACAATGAACCCCTAATTAAGAAACCCGACGTTAAATTCGGTGTTTTATTACAAAACGGTATTAGGGGGTCGGTATCCGGAACCAGTGTCAAGTTACTAGCACGTGGAAGATACGTAACACCTGATGTAAGTCGACAGGAGCTTAAGATTAGGTGCTAAGTTTGTCGCTAGGTAATTAGAATACGTGCCTAAAATTATAGGGGGGCGTAGCATACCAGCTGAGTCTCTCTAAGCGACGATAAGACTAAGGATTCTAGAGCCTTGGGTGGTTAAGATTTGAGAAGTTTTAGTACTATTGAATTAACAACTCATAATGAGATAGTTTTAGAATAATAGAATAGTAAACTAGTTACTTATTGTCATAATATTTTTTTGAAGTATTTCACAGTTAAATATATGTTTGTATCTTGCAGATCTTGAAATTTAAATAGATTTTATATGAACTAAAGTTAAAGTCATTGAGAGAGGCCTATATTCAGCAGTGGACGGCCAGTGACTGATATGATGATGGTGATGAAAGTTAAATTCTTAAGGAGGTTTCGTATAACGATATACCACTACAGAAGAGAGTATAGAGATTTTTGGAATGGTATTTAATACAAGATATAGATTTACACAAGTACAGAAACAAAGTATTTGGTAAAAAATAATGTTGTAAATACGTCAATAACGGCCATCAACCTTTGATGTCTCGGCATTGAAGTCATGGTTACATTAAATAACTATTTTAATTGGAGCTCTATCATACATAATGAGATACAAATTACTAGTTCTACAATTTTTTGGTGTTTAAACTTAAGTAGATCATTTCCTAGGTAAAGGCTGGTTGCCCTAATTAAATACAACAACTAAACCCTAACTGTTGTAACTATTGTCTAGCTGCTATTTTTTAAAAACGAACCAAACGAATACCTAGTTCAGTCTCGCAAAGAAACAAATAAAATTAATGATGTCTCCTGTATAATCTTTGCCGAGAATATTAATTTATAAGTCACAACATATTAGGTATAATTCAATAATACCAATACAAGAGAAATCTAACAATAAAAGCTATAAAACGGTGAAACATTTTAGTTCGCGATTGTTATTCCAAGTATTATTAAATTTCTAGACGTATTTTCCATTTATTTCATTTTAAAATAAACGTTAATGGACGAATTAATAAAGTATTTGTATTGTTGCATTTAAATATCGATTCTAAAATGAAATAAGTGCATATATTTTAATATAAATAGTTCAAATAAGGCAAGGGTATCCATTCATTCTGCGTAGTTTTAATAAAATTAAATGGGTGGGTCGGCAACAGGTTTCACGAATATAGTAAGTAGATGACGAACGAAAGCTCCGTATCTATGTGGTAATTATGTATTCAATTTATGTGTAGATATAAAAAATAATACCAAGACTACATAACGCGAGTGTGATGACCATGGTCGGGAAAAATATTCACATCTAAATTGTTTATGAGAACTCTTGATTTGTATTTAGGTAGTGTCTGAGAATCTGCTCTCTTCTCGTGAAATTATTTTTACTTATGGTATAAGCCGGTAAACGAGCAGATGGATCACCTTATAGTAATCAATCTACCGCCCATGAACACCAGAGATGTTACAAGTACGTTGCCGGCGCTTTGGTGGTTAGGAATTTAAGGGTAGTTGGGGAATCAGGAATTCGGTAGATTGGGAAGAGGAGGAAATTAGGCCTCCGGTAAACTCGCTCGTTTATACAACGAAACACAACGCTTGCGTTATTTCACGTCGGTTTCCTATAATACCGTAGCCCATTCGGGCCGAAACATGTCTCTCCCACACAATTAGAGAGAAACCTTTCAAACAATAGTTACTGGATATGTTCAAACACCTATGCAGGACAGTAAACACACAAAAATGATTTGCTATCTACTAAAACAATGATTACAAGATATAATTTACAAAGTAAAGCACCGGAAAATCTTACCCAAATAGAGTTATCTTGCAATAAATCTGGGCAGACAACTAACTATGCAAAATACATAATAACATTAAAATTTCGGTGCCTATTTATTCAAGCCGACATTTTGTAAAAATGTCACAGCATGGAATTTTACAAAAGACATATTATTAATTAATTTAGCTTTTAGTGGCGGACATTGTTTAGTATTTTATAAAGCATTAAACTCGTTTTTCTGTCATAAAAATGTAGATATAGATATTGTTCTTTATTCTAGGCACTGTTCACATATCTATTTGTACCTACGTATAGAGAATCAATTTTCGTATGCAAAGGGAAGTGACCTATTCAACTAAATTGAAGACGAACAACAAAGACTACACGATAGCACAGACGATAGATCGACGTACTATACCTACCTAGCTAGCGAGCCGTAGTTCTGAGAATTTCTTACAGCAACCAATTTTATAATCGGCATTCAAAGTCAAAGTCAAAATTATTTATTTCATATAAACTAGGAAGGCCCTTTTGAACGTTAAAGCAAATACATATAATAATATTAATAACGTCTGTCTGTCGGTCAGTCCTCTAGTTAATGCATGGACTAGGGAACTAAGTATTAGTCCATGATAGATAGATAGTTAATTAATAGACCATGATCCAGAATCTAGACCATTGAGAGTTAATGAAGATGGTTTAGTGTGTGAATATTTCCAATTCTTTCATGCACTTTTTAAAAATGCGATGTAACGTATTCTCGTAACGTAATGTAGTAACGTATTCTCGGTAGCAACATGGGTTAATTGTTAAACTTGTATCGAACTTAGCTTTCCTTTTTGCATTTATGTTTTTCTTTGGATATCATTACTTTTTGTAATGAAAACTAGGCACTTAGGCAGCTTCAGATATAATTTTGTTTCTTGCGTTATTCGTGGTAGCAACGGGGGTTAAAACTGTTAAACTACGGTACCTAATTAGTCTGTCTATCGGACTTTAGCCAAGCATTTAAGTACATTTATGTATGTGCCCTACAGCTATAGGTACCTATACACTCTTTTAAAGAATGTGAGAATGAAGAAACATGATGTGGTCATCATACAGTTACCTATAGTTGGTGAACTATAATAAGGGTCAACATAATTTTGTTCACAAGTACCACAACGCATCTTCGTGCCCTCCTCTAACAACTGTTGCGACATAACCACAATTTAACTGTTTCGTGGTCAGTGAAGGGCCTCCAAACCTTTATAATTAATGAATTCTTTAATAATAATATGTCGCAACATTAACGAACGACGTAAATTATAAACTCATTCAAATCAAACATATTTTTTAAAAATAAAACTAGGAATTAGGAAAGGCTTATAAAAGATGGAGACATTTTTAAAATTCAAATTCGAATTCTAAATTCGAACCATAGAGTCGATGCAGTAGGAAACGAGTTTTTAAACCAACTTTTTGTAAGTTCGTCTAGCCCACGGAATCGACGATACAGCCTTGGTAACATATTTTATTCTCAAGCCACTGATTCCGGTTTATTTTTCTTTCGCTTGTAAAATTAACATTGTAATTATGTCGTCTGATGAACACATGGCATGGAATTTATAGTATAGTATGATACATTATTTGGTAAGTTATTAGAAATCGTCTATTTTTTTTTTAATGAGTAGATGTAATACCTAAAGAAAAAAGCGCAAGCGTAGCATCAAAAGCTTTCCCGCGTCGGAATTTCACAACTTAATTGAAATTATTTTTAAAATTCATATTCATCTAGCAATGCAGAATTAACTAGCCAGTGAGATTAATTTTATGTTTAGCAGGAGTGACTGACTTGACTTATCTTGTCTAGTTAATTATTTAAAAAACAAAAACACACTTGTATAGTAACTCTACTGTTTTAATAAGCGTCTTTAGCTACATAGGTACTTGTTTTAAACATAAAAAGACATACACTTAACTACTTATGTCATTTTTAAAGCAATTTAGTCAATCCTTCAGTAAAAAAATAGGTGGTTTATATCTATGAAAAAATACTTTATAATACAAATTTTATAATTTAGTACTTACAGTAGGCGAGTTATTAAAAGCAACACGCTGGTTATCAACGGACGATGTAATCAGAGGCTCATGCTCCTCGTTGCCGGCGGTCATTGTAATTTTATTCCTTTACCACAAATTGTACAATTAAAAAGTTCAAATTAAAAAATCACTGTCATATTTCCACAGATCACACAGAGATTGTTACGTCACAGTTTGGCGGGAAAACGAAGAGACGCGCGCTCGGGCGAGTTTCGTGGCGGTGTGACTGCGCCACTTCGGACGAACAAACTAAAGCGGTCTATTGACTAATCAGCCTAGCGGACATTTAACTTAATGTTTTGTCAGTCTATCTCCGCTGTGCATGCCTCCATTTACGAATTACACGTGCAATCTTATTTTCTTAATGATAATTACGTTTAATTTCACGTAATTATGTTACGAAAATGACTTTCTTTGTTACTTTGTTACGGTGGGCAAATAAAAATAGTGTCTTATGATAAGAAAGTAAGAATGTACTCGAGTATTTATTTGATCTTCTACGTAAGATAAAAATGAGTGTAGAGAGATGGACGAATCTCAGGAAATAAGTAAATTAAAATAGTAAAAGACCCTATTTATAAATATTAGCAACGGGTTTCAGTATTTATGTACGCTTTCGATGTAAACGATTTTGGAAGTAAAGCTACAGCCTACATTATCTGAATAAATAACTGAATAAAATATACCAGCCGATTTGAGAATCTCTTCCTTTTTGAGTAGTTGGTAAACAAAGTAGAGATTTTCCTTTTTACGATGACGACAAAGTCACAAGTCAATGAGGAAGGTGCAATAGACATTATAAATTACCTAAGTAATTAAATAAAAACATAAAACAATTCCTACACAAAACTGAAATAACTTTTTTCTCTACGGGGTTTTAATTTCGCACGGAGCAACTCTTTGTGTGATCCACAAATTTTTGTTTCGGGTCTAGGTGTCATGTGTTTGTGAACTTGTATGTTTGTAAACGCACCCACGACACAGGAGAAAATCCTAGTGTGGGGCAACGTTTAAAAAAAAAATCAGCCCGGAGAAACAGACCAGTAGTATAAAATTAAAACTTAAAAGTTCACAAAAAAGCACTGAGTAAAATGTTCATAATCAGGGAATTAATTATATAATTTTATTGGGAAGTACAAATATTTAAACATTTTCTAAAAATTTATATATTTAATAAAATTGATATCAAACACAATATTGATAATAATAAAAAAATACGCAAAAAAAATGCCTAACCACAGAATAAAAACACAAAACCGAGCAAAAGCAACACGTTCGAATTTTGAAAAAAATAGAAAGTTAATTTAAATTTTTATCCTTACTTACCTTTTCTAAGGGCGTCCTTTTAAACCCGAACTTCGCGGAAATATCGATATGAAACATTTCGAATACATTTATGAAACTGCGAATGCTACGCTCGCGTAGCTGCCGAATCTACGTAGATATTCTTTTACAATGCCACATACATATTTAGTTTTATTGTTTAATACAAATCCTTATATCCCCGCTAAAACTCGCTGCAGATATTTTTAGTGCAATTTTGTTCCGTAATAAAGTGACCCTTTTTATTATAATTTAGCTACGCGTAGGCGTAGCGGCGTAGCCTTTAACTTAAAAATATATATGTTTCATTTTCAAATTACCTATATTGTTATTTACCATACTTTTTTTTGAGGGGTAAAATTATCCAATGGCTTCTCCCGCCTTGGGTGAGGAGGGAGGGAGTGTTAGACTCTTAATGATTAAATCCACGTCAATCCTTCTCCTGCTTTGAGCCGGAGCCCCGGTGACCTTTTACGTTGTCCGCAGCTCCGGTATTTCCCATACTTAGAGCCCACATTTGGCGCGGTTGTGATAAAAATATTCACTCGCTTTGCTTGGCTTCTGCTGAAAATGTCTTCTAGATTAGCTGGTTAGAAGTTAAGGAAACTGTAGAATGTCATTACAGTGATCGTTATATGTATATAACATTGAGATAATGTTAGTTAATGTAGTTAGTACGTAAGCATATATACAATACAATACACCTGGTTAGTATCCTGAGTCAAAAATAAATTATTTCTACTTATCCATAAAATAAAATACTCAAAAATATTATTTGAATTTGTTTATAAATAAGTCTGCTATTTGAAGTAAAACTTCCATACATAGATGAAACGTAGATGACTTCATAACGCACTATTTCATATCAAATTCATAGAAAAAATCGGTTTTGATGTTTCGAAAAAAGTATTGAATTTGACTAGTAGGACACTAGCCTAATGTGGGGATTATACCAAGTCCCTTATAAAGAGGAGAAAAACGGCTTCGTTCACACTGTACTAACTTATGGAAATCCGAAAGTTCTATTGTATGAAAACAAAAAATTGTGGCCTGAAGCAGCACCCTGTTAGGGATTTCATTTATTCAAACCTTCTATGAATAATCCTTGATCAAAGCCAATATTATGAAGATAAAGTTACCGACAAGCGCTGCGACTGGGACCTGCGACTGGGACTCTAGGATAGTAGGATAGCTATCATAAATATGCCTTCAACAGTAACTTTTCCACCAGAAATGCGCTATACTACGCTGTGGTTGCGTTTTACTTCCACCAATCATATTCATTATTACATTCAGCTTATCACTGGTGGAAACGGACTCAGCTAAACTATGTTTTTAAATGGAACGATGCGTGACATGGATGTGTGCTATGGATGGCTTCCTTACTATCGATACATCGCATACTTGAGCTGCGCATCTTCCTCGCACAGCTTAGTATCAGTGGATCAAACACATAGTTTCACAGCTTAGCTATTACATCTTCGTAGCATAGTTACATAGCACATCTCTGGTGGAAAGCACCCTAAGTTGGAATTGGCGGGACATCTTCGAGCTAAATAATAGTACCTAAAGTCACGTCGGAGAGGACTTCATTGTCATCATCATCATCATAATCTTGTGCAAATAGTACGGGAACCATCTGCTGCAGCGGACACCATCTCTGATTCCAACTACTTCGGCTTGAGTCCTGGATTAGAAGAAAGATAAGGAAATATCAGTAAATGTGTACAGGATCCAATAGCTTTGAATCAACACACATCAACAGCCTATAAGTGGCCATTGCTGACCAAAGGCACGCTTGGATAAGGTTTTTAAGCATTAATCACCACGCTTGCTCAATGTGGGTTGGCGATTTCAAACTTATAATCAGAAATTATAAGCCCAGGTTTCCTCAAGATGTTTTCCTTCACCGTTAGTCAGTCAGTGGTATCTAAATAAGTAAATAATCTTAGTATAAATCGGAAAAAGTCATATTGGTACTTTGCCGTTGGTAGGTTTCAAACTCATGCATGAGTAGCGAGCTTCTTAAACCTCCGGGCCACCACAACATGTCTCTAACGGTGACAAAATGACCAATTCTCAGAATGTCCTCAGTCCTGGTTATCATGTGAAGCCACAAGAGCAATGTTGAACAGACAATTTGTAGCTTCACTTTTTAAAAGTTATCTAATGTTAAGTACGATCTGACGATTGAGATGACGATTGTGATTAATGATAGTTGTTTGGCGCCTTCCTGTATTATCTACGGCGGCGGCTTGGTAGAGCCCATTCGAACGCAAGAAGGTTGATATTGTTTTCCATTGATTTTATTTAATAACATAATATACCAAACATCATAATAACAAAAACAAATATGCACTTTGCTACTCATAGGAAAAGGCAGAGATACTTATTTATGTTAGAAATGATTAAATAATAAGTGAACCTATTACCATAAACTTAAGTAGCGGGTAACCATGACGGCTACCGTATTATTGGTCACCAGAAAACGAGAGGTTAACACTTGCGCCAAAAAAGGCGTCGAATCTACCTAAAACTGCTTTTTTGAGGGGGAAAATCCAATTACTTCTCCCATCTTGGGAGAGTCGAGACTCGAAAGAGACCCTGAATCAGCAATTGAGCTGCAGCAGTCTGAGTATTCAATTTCTTACCTACTATTCAGTATCTACTTCATCAACATCATGATATCAAGCCATAAGACGTCCACTGCTGGACATAGGCCTCCCCTAATGACTTCCAGATAAGCCGGTACACAGTACCAGTACTTACAGGTAAGAAAATAAAGATTGATGTAGTATAAAGAGTTAGGTACTCAAACTAGCTATTTATAGGTACATTAATACCTACTTACTGAGCTCTACAATGAAGCCATAACTTTTGTAACCATTGGCCGGTTCAGCAGCCAACCAAAGAACTGTGTTCTGTAGGTACGTACTATACCAACCCTCACTTTCTTACCTGCATATCAATTTGCTTTGCTAAAAGGAATATATCGATAGTAGAGAAATTATCAATACTACACGTCCATAGTACGCATCTTTTCCTATAAAAAACTGTGCTAAGCTATGTGTACCAATGAATATGTTAGGTGGAAGCCAAACGCATCCACAGCAACATAGCATAGCACATCTCTGGTGGAAAAGCACCCTAATAGTCTGCGCTAGTCCACTGCTCTTCTAACAAGAGCGGTTTGTCATTATTGTATTCATTGTAACTTACACAAATACTGACCAATTTGTACGTCGTAGCTGTTTATTCGGCGAATCATTGCTGTTTTCGCGGGATTCAGTACGTAGGTAGTATTGAAGAGTCGTCACGTCACCATTGGGGAGCCTGAAACCACGGTTAAACAAAAAATTAAATACTAATCAAATCAAATCACTTATTGATAAAGTTTTCCTAAGTATTTATCTACTAAAATCTATGATAGATTCACTGTGCACTTTAACTAGAAGTAGGCAAATAGAAAGGTCAGTGTTCTTCTTTTGTTTGTCACTTGCGACGTAGAGGACGTTGCACCATTGCATTTAATTTAACAACTGTACCTCTACCATGAGTTTGCCTTATAAAATTTCCGCAGACACTGTAGTTAAAAAAATGTATGCAAACTGGAACAGCGCCTCTAGCGGATAGTTTAAGTATCAAAATTGGGTTTATGAGTAGCTCTAACTAGCAATGTTATAGTTTATAATACTACAATGACTGTAGTTTGGCAACTGAAAAGAACGGGGTGAATAGATGTTAGAACATTTTCCCAACATTTATTCACCCATCCTCTGTATCTATTCACCCCTCTTCTTTATCTATTCATCGCCCGAATTCTACTGAACCTTTCAAAGTTACTTTCACGAATAGGTAGTGAAACAAACTACAATCGACAAGGTATTTTCAGGAAAACAAATGTTATAACTAAATAATACGTTTCAGGATTGTCTATTATACCTATCCAATTTAGGTATTTCATTGCCAACGAGCACTTTTTGATGTCATAGAATTATACCCAAAGGTAGTATTTAGGTACAAGCTTTTTACTGTAACCTAGGTATTGTTCGATTAATATACTTTGTATGAAGTCTAGGGCATTGATCATGCATATTTTAATTATATTTAGTGTCTATAATCCCTAATAAGCTATCAATATGGCTAAACATTAGACACAGATGTGTATCTGGTATAGTCGCCATTTTGAATATTAGAAAAGGAAATACACCTGGCAAGACATCTATAACTGTTTATTTATAGAACTTTGTCTATTTACTTACCTATATGTGTATGTACACTATATTAACATAAAAATAGACTGAATTTTCACAAACAATCCTTTTCAGTAGTCAGATTTCCACAAAAGCTCACTAATTTTCACGAAACTCATTGAATTGACTCAAATATTGGATGTGACGTGTTGTTTTTACGTAACGTCAGCCATTATTCAACCAAAAACTGTACAAAATATGAAGATATATAGTTCTAACAATACATAAGACCAAATTGTCTACACAAAACACAATAATACCACACTATGACTACAAATAAACTAGGTACTTTCCAGGAAAAACTTGAAAGACACCCCACTTTAAGCTCTATGAACAAATAATAATAATAAGGGTTATTTTACATACCTTTTCTTTGGGATCCACTGATAACAATAGCAATAACATATAACCTTCATATAGATGATAGATTATGCACGAACATGACTGTAACATTACACTTATCGAAGCGCACTGAATGACGCGAAAATCCGCCACCGAATCTCGTTCTAACGAATCTAAAATTAAATGGCGTACAGACCTTTGAAGGCTGCACTTTATCATATCTATTAGATATTTTTTTATCACAATGCATTTACTTGTAGACTGGTGCATGTGGTGGTCCATTGTGTGCCTAAGACTAATCAGGGGAGCACCACAAAAGGTTAATTTTTCATTTTATATTTCATGATTACTTACTTAATCATAGTTTTTTTTTATTTCTTGTGCCTAAAAAGAACAAGTTCTAACTTGAATAGGAACAGTGGCCAGCAAGTGAAAATACTCTTAATCTATAATTCTTTTCAATGGATTTTCGACTCTACATCAAAATAATAAAGTTGAAAATCTAATAAGAGGATTTGATAGAAAGGAGTAGGTTGATTGGCACCTACTTTACTAAACATAGTGTTGTTTATGTTACAGTACACTAAAATAAAGCTGTAAATATATTTTTTTCAGTCATTTTATACGGATAACAGGGATTTTTGGACGTGGAAGAAATGTAACCAGTGTTTAATGTGAACAGTGGATCTTAGAACATTTATGTAATTGCCTGTGGTTTCTGCTTATTCCAGTGAAAGAGTGTGTGAGTGCGTGCCTGTATATTTTGTAAAATAAAAAGATTTTTTGGAATTGTCCCTAATAAATATCAGTGTATATTTACTCAGGTATGTGCTAATTCACTTTTAAGCCGATTTCAAGCAGGTTTGCTGAGGAAATAATACAACAGTATAAGCGTAATATAATAATTTTAATTTAATCTATAAAATGACATTTGAGATAGATGCAAATATTTTCAGTAAATTACTTTATACACAATATTTAAACGAATCTATTACACATTCTCGTTAGTAATGATTACATAATGACACATGACAAAGGAACTATTGTAGACTTGAGATGTAACGTGATCCTTAACTATAATAATGATTTAGGAATATGGCTAATTAATGTTTGTATTATTAAACTCGATGACGATCCTCTAACACTTATTCCTTCGATAATATTTGGTGACAACTTGCTGGCGATACCAGAGCTATTACAGTTTGCATCTCACAATAACCCAACTCCATATCTCGGTCGCAAACTAAATAATATAAATCAAACATTCTCGTTCAACACAATGTCCTCGTTACCACTCAAACTAACTCGGTACTATTTACATTGCACGGAACTGTAACTACTACGTTGTCTCGTTGCGCGACCTGAGACCGGCTCTACACTGACAACTAAAGTCAACATCACCCAAACCTTAAGATAAACACCATGTATTTAATCATTTACAATCTGAGGACACCCAGCCACGCAATACAAATATTCATCTACTTAAAACTATAAAAATACAAAGTTTATCTAAAAACAAAAGTAACAATAATACCGCGGTACTAAAACGCCACTCAATTTGAAGAAAACTATTTCTGTCACTATCATACACTTTTAAAGTGACAAAGACAGCATGAGACCTATGCAATATACTTTGAGAGGCGTTTCAGTACTGCGGCCACAGAATCGATCTCTTCGCGCAACGCTACAGTATGTTACAAACTAATTAATTGATATTTAGCACTACATAGGAAGCAATATAACTTATACAGTTTACCAGGAGCCGTACATGGTTATTACATATGTATACAAGTGCTAACAACACACTGAGTCACATAATCAGAACAAAAACTATTCAATATGAGCATCTTACAGTCCTATTGCATTAGAATATTGTTTAAAGAAACTTATAAACGAACTGTTGTATATTTTTGTTTGTGAATATGTGAATAAAAATAATATATGTATAATTAATTTTCGTATGGATAAATCTCTTGAATAATCAGCTGCGTTACGATTAGTCTAGGTATTATTTATGGTCGCTAATCCTAAGTTGAATACAGGTGTACAGGTGTGTATGTTCACGTAAAAAATGAGGACATAATAGCTTTATAAATCATCACGAGATTAGTCCAAAATTAACCTTTATTATGTAAATATCAACTGTGATTTTTATTTATTATACCATTTTTATTGACGACCCACCGCATTTATGTCGAAGAACAAGAAGTCCTAAGTGATCTAGTATCTTATAAGATACAAATTGGCAAACTAACCAATATATCGTGCGATGCATGAAGAAACTGGTGCACTTTCCAATGAACGGACAGTTCCAGATCACATGAACTGTATCAAGAAATATGACACTTCATCCAATACCTCCATACAATACAGGGACATGAGTATTTGCAAGTAAAACTAAACACATGTCAAAATTAGACGAAGAAGTGTATTAAGTAAAGGATTTTAAGGCTTTAAATGTAATGGCTATAAATCTTAGTGTAAAATATCGATATATCGTTTTTATGTACATATAAAAGCCCGGTAGTGTGTAGCCTGTTACAATTTCGAAAACCTCTTTTATCACTAAAAGCTTTTTTTATTAACTTTCGTGAGACATACTAAGGTAATAAAAATCAAGGTTTACATAAATTAATAGAGAAAAGCTCTACTACTTTCGAGTCATAGAGGGACTCTTCATCATGAGCAGCGTGCGCAGACGCGGCGACGTTGCGCAGTCTGGGTTGCTGATATCTAGTCAATTTAAAGAAAATTTCAACAGTTTACATAGCCATAATGTCCTCATTTTTTAAAGTTACATGTGTGTGTGTATTATGTATGTGATTTATAAAATGTATGCCTACTACTGACACTATTATACAAATATGATTATATGTCGTACAAGTCTGTATACACTGCGAGCTACGGTTTACAAATCAAGTGTTTGTAATTATGGATGTATGCAAATTTATGGCAAAAAGAAGCTTATTACACAGTAATTGAAGAACTGCATCAATGTTTTCTACAATTTTGTTATTTATTTACATTATTGGAAGATAAGTATTGAATTTATAATTTATCATTCAATTTGCTCTTGTTAAGAGGGCATTAATCCACAGATAAAGTATATAGGTAGTGTTTTTGAATAGATAAGTTTATTTTTTCGAGTTGTAATAGATAAAATGCATTAACCTTTACATTATAGAGGTCTAATTTGCAAATATATCGATATATGTTTTTCCATAGCTAGGACTATGTCTCAAGAGTAGTATTTGGAAGAAAATATTTGAAAACATCGATGCAGTCCATCAATCAGTATCGTATACAGGTTCAATATGAAAACGAGACTCCAGGGCGAGAAATTGTAAGCAATCAAGCTTATTTACTGCAATTTGAGTCTTAATGCTTTTAACATAAGTTACATTTCCCCCGAAGTTCCATCTTAAAGCGACCCTGTATTTATATTTATAATATTATAATACATAAGAATAATAATTACACGACAATGCGTACCTAGCTACTAACAGAGTTTGAGCTACTTATGAATGTGTATTATATAATAAGAATAATATATAAATCGTATCTAACTATTGCTAACTATGAGAAGGCGTTCAGTCTACTGTTCACTTATTGGCAGTGTTATGTGGTTCATTTAGTTGACGGATACCGTTACCACAGAGTAAAAAGGGCGGCCATTTTGTTTTAGGAAAGAAATAGTTTTATCAATTTTAATAGGCTAGTTTCCTACTAGTCAAATTCAATACTTTTTTCGAAACTGCAAACAGGATATTTTCTATGAATTTTGTATGAAATAGTGCGTTATGACATGCGTCATATAGCACACTTATGTCTAGAAAATTAGCTAAAAAAATACCAAAATTAAGTAGATCATCAAATCTATGAATGAAAGTCTTATGATTTAATATTTTATTGTATTGAAAAGTAGATATAGTTTGTTATTTTGACTGAGGAAACTACCCAATTGCTAGACATATTATTTTCCTGTTTTAAATGTAATTTCTGTGTCAAAAATACATAATATTATTATAATAATTATGTAAAGTGTGCGTATGTAAGCTTGCGACCTTAAACACGGGTCATTATCAAACTGATTTCAATTTTAATATTTTTTAATGATATTAACATTCCAATGTCATTGTATTTAAAGGTATTTTATTGTGTGACGTCCTTATGCAAAGTTGTGACGCTTGAAGTCCTGAATAAAATTAGATTTGCATACAAAATGTAATATGTATTATGATATAATTTTACATTTCCTATAATATCAATCAATTTTTACCACTTTATTATTTTAGAGGTTGCATTGACGTCTGTTTTAAAACTGCATACGTCAACACGTCAAAGTTTTGTTTCCGTATTACCTTCTTTAAATACTATTTTTAGGTGTTTTATTTTAGGTAATTTAATATTTAATTATTTTAATATCCAATGACGGAGTTATGTGACCTTTTAATCAAATAAAAAATATTTAAAGTTATGTAGGTCTGTCTTTTTAGCTAAGTATTAATTATTAGCTCTCTATTTTTATCAAATTAAATCAATTAATAATCTTAGTATGAATAAAGAGACTATCTATTCATGGGCTGATTATAAAACCAGAAACGTACTACGTAGGTAGGCTAAAAGCAAGAATTATTGAATTATTTTGTATGATAATTCAATTTGAAAAGGACCTGTTTCAGTTACCTGTCAAGTTTCTGATTTAAACAGACATAGAATATTTCAAATTACTTCCTTATTAAACTATTGGGTAATGTTGTTATTACCATAGTTGTTAGGACAGGCTTTAGGCTTAGGCTACAAAATTAGCTTTTACCAACGGGTTCGCCTGCGTTCCCTTGGGTCAAAAGATATCCTATCACCCAAGTTACCCCACACCGTGTCTGTATATGAAATTTCATCAAACTCCATTAAATAGTATCTGCGTGATTGAAAAATAAACTTTAACATTTACAATATTAGTGTGATTCTGTGATAAAATTATCACTTTTAGACACGAAATTTGCAAAAACTCAAAAATCCATTTTTATCAATTACAAAACCTACTATTTCCTAATACACGTACTATTAACTTTTACAAATGAATGCACATACAATATACATGCAAAGCTGACCCAATAATCCGATCCAAGGGATCAGTGTCACAACCGCGGCATTCGGATCAAATTTCAGACTTCAAGCGCCACAACATATGTACTAGATGTCGACCTACAATCTAGACTGTTATAATCTGTGGTGTAACGGTACCTTACTTTTTAAAACATTGTAGCAAAGGCCACGCAAAGGTAAAGTTTTGGTGTTATTTGTATTTGAACTTTTTGCGGTCGATTTTTTTAATAAATGGGCAAAATATTGGACATTAATCATTAAATAACCTGGAATTATTGTTTCATGTATTAAATATGAACTAAAAATCAACTCAAGGTACATTACAGCAAGACATTAGTTAGCATAACGATTGAACTGTTAACTAACTAATTCGGTTGAAATTAACGAACTTTGACAAGTAACCACAAAGTTAATTATAGTTTTTTAACTATCTACTACTTAGAAGTCATAAGACAACCGGTTTTACTCAACGAGAACAAGAAAAAAGCAAAAATAGTTCTTATGGCTGTTAAAACAAAGTTGTTATTAGTAGAGAAAAATCGACCGCAAAAATGTTGATTCCCCGGCTATCTAAATTATCTATTGAATGGCCTAATGTGATATGTTTTATTATTCGAGGTAAAGGTAATTGAGAACTGTCTTTTGTGGCTTTCCGATCATTAAATGTACTGCTATATTAATGAAGTTACACAGGGTGCCATTGAATCCGTAAGTGACAAACTTAGGTTCTACCCACGAGTAATTGCGAATCAGACCCAAAATAAGACTTGCTTATTAACTATTATGTTTAATTCTTGGAATAATAAACAATTTGCAATTACATTATGCAACTTGAAAATAATTAAGCGAACTTAATAACATTTGTCAGAGCGCCTATAATATTTTTTATTTGCACAACTACTCTTTACGCAGTATAAAACCCACATCTGAGGGCCAGTATGGCTGATGCCGACCGGGAGCTCCTAGCGGGTTACCGGCATGAAAAACAGGAGTATGCACGGGGTGGTTTTTAGTCAGTATAAGTCTGACACTCCACTAAGCCATTGGATGATTTTCACCCTCAAAAAAAAAACTCCTATACCGTTAGTAGAACCTAAGTTTAAAACATCACGACTTTAATCACACCGTGTAGAATCCGTCATTTAGCGACGGTTTTAATGCATATGCTTGTAATAGTTATAATGTCCGCATAACTGAGATATTTCTGAACTAGACTTAAATATCTTTTTTTATATTTTTCTCGAACAGTTTTTGAATATCATCAGTGCATAATTGCATGTATTTGGAGAACGTTTTCCTTTATATTAATGACTTACCTGTATTAATGTTAAGGCTATGTATATTTCAAGTTAACCGGCATGCAAGAACTGTATACTATATACTTAATCATTCAACATTCGATTTTGGACAATATTTTAACCATAGTTTACGTAAAAGAGACTTAGATTCTTTGTCTGTCCCAATATTTATAAGAAACTACGTATAAAATACCATCACAAAATTGAATATTCACATACCAGCTTCAAATCAGCGATGCAATCTAGATTTTGAACCCCAATCAATTTGACTGTAATCAAAATTCCGTGCGCTATAAGGTAATAAGGAGATCATAAAACATTTTGTTTTAACGACACAATTTGATGACAGAGTACTCATTATCCAAATTACATCGTGACTAATCTGAGAGCAAGTTTGCACTATTTTTACATATAAGAACTGGGCATTTCACCTAAAATGTTCACAACTGTTGTAGCAATAACTTAATTCTAAAATATAATAAGGCATATTCGTTTATAATAAAAAACATTCATATCGATCGTTATATTATATCGTGTATATTTCACTAGAGCGTTCCGACGAGTGCTATTTATTAAGTCTATAGTCTATTCCGTTAATATCTGTAAATGTAGGCTACTGTGCTTTATAAGGATATCTTAGGATCGCTAATTCACTATAACTCGAGCGTTATATTCATAATTTGTTCCGAAGTTTGTAAAATCAAGGGCAAATAAATCATTATCATTCAATACACGACAGCATGAGGTAGCGCGAAGTTATACAAAAAACTTAAAAGCGAGTTTACCTTTATTACAAACATATGACAATATAATACTGCTAAGCCTATGATTTAAATTATAAACCCAGTAACAACATCCAATCGATAATGCGAATCGATAATCGATTAAAGAATATTGTCACACAAATCGCGAACGAGATGAAATCAATGTGCAAACAATGTTTTCACTAATTACACCTACGCTTATAATGAGAGCAATTCGCCTAATTAATGTAAGTATAACACTTTTAAATGCACGATATATTCCTAAAACGGATATATTTTAACGACCATTCACGACCTTATGTTGATGGCGTTAAAGGTTGGTTTTGTTCCCCATGTCCTTTAACGAGTTGTACCGTGCATTACAAAGTGTGCGGGCGGTTCGTCCGGTTCGGGAGTGCGGCGGCCTTCCTATCGTCTCTTTCTCCTCTCAACAGTCACCCTTACGATTAACTAGTATACGCATGCCTTAATCTAAAGAGTAAAATTAAATTTTGATCCAAACTCTAACACCTAACGAAACTAAATACAAATTCATACAATTTTTAACATCCTATAATTTAGATAGATGGGTGTAACCCGTCTTTTATATCTCTTGAAGGAGACAAGATTTTAGGCTAGTCAAACCGAGATTTGTTTATTTATAATACAAGTATTACCGCCAAATATGGCAGAGTATGACGTATTATTCAAAATTGTTTCATTACTCAAATGAAAGGTTACATTAACTATGTATTCTAGACGTTTTTTTAATTAGTTTGACAGTTAAGTTTGACTTATAACCTCAAGTCTGAACTAAACATCTTAAAAGCAAGTCCTTCTCTATACGCGCAATTATACGCGGTTATATCACAGCCAAAACCGCCGCCGCACGCCTTACTACCGTCCGAGGGCCCAACAATGTCGCCGTACTAAACTGGACACTATAATACCGGGACTCAGACATTTTGGAAACTTCCAAATATTAGATTAATGATTACATTATACGAAATAACGACATCGGAATGTCCGGTCGCGGCCAAAGTAGACACATTTTTGAAGTTTTATTGTTATAAGCCACACGTAAAATTGGGATACGAGTATTACTTAGCGAGGCGAAATAATCGTTTTAGTTTTTAAAATAGGACGCTGATTGGTCAGCAATGTATTGTTATTGTTACCTTCTGGTCGTCATGGCAACGGTTTCTACAGTCATACACGAGTGTTTATCGCCTTACACCGTAGTATAGTAACTTACGACCAATATTATAAACTTGCGTCACCACAATCTTCACAAATCAATGTCAGTCTTAGAACAACCTCGTCCCGTTCACAAGTAGAAGAAGTTCATTAGAAGATTTATTTGTGGGGGTCTAGACAAGTGCCTTAGAACACAAATAGCTTGTCGAAAAATCCAAAAAATCTATGACTATAATGTCATAGATTTTGACAGTGTTACATAAATGACAATGTTACCGAAACACAGATATGTTTAAATTTTGCCCAATGAGGAAAATTGCATGAAAAACTGTTAAGTAGTTTTTGAGTTTATCACAAACAGACATACACGGTAACAAGTTTTCATTTAGTATTTACGCACGACTTTATATTCCAATCTTAGTAATTGGCACTTGTCTAGACACCCGTTTTAGTCATACATTTTTTGTCTATTTTAACACTATTTATTGTAAGACTTTAGAAGTTCTGTAGTAGGAAAAGACCCCAGTCCTATGCTCCACAACCCCTTTAGGACCATATAACGAAGTTATAATTCAATACTATATAAATCTAGCTGTCTAGCGTATTGAAAACACTACGATTATGTACTAATCTAAGTAATATTTGTTAGTCTGTCGTTTTACTGATGTGAACGGGATCTTTCAGTTAATTTGCTCACGATAACTGTTGTGGAGCGGGGATAATCGTCAATAGTATATACGGCTTCTATTCTTACTGAGAAATATAACCCGGGTTTTGTCAAGGTCAGAGTGAATAGGTACTTTCTAAGTCTGTGTGCTCCATCTTCGGCCACATCTTCGCTTCGCCATTCTGGCAGTAAGCGGGTTGGTGGCCAAACACAGACACCCAACTGAGATTGAAAATTAAAGACGATTTCATTGGTCGATGATTCTTAAATACATCAAGGAAAGTAAGAACTATTATTTCTAGTATAGGCCTTTTTTTAATGACGATATCACCCGCTCTTTAATTCAGATAAGAACATCAACAACGATGGTTAATTGTAACGATATTGTTCGCAATAATTGACCAACATTAAAATGCCGTAGCATTGCAAAATTATTCCGCTAATTCATAAGCTAATTACTAGCAAAATTACCTATTGTTTCTCAATGTAAAAGTTTTACAGTCATTTCAAACATTATTTCTGATAAGGCATGACTAATGCCCGTTTCCATAAACCCCCAATTTTTTTTTACCTTTAAGCTAATAAGTGACACCTAAAGGTAAGAGTTTAGTTTAGGTGCTTGATAACGCTAAGTAACTCTTAGCAAATGGTTTAGGGATGGTTTTTGTAAACGGCCATTAGTCCACTAACTACATTAGTAATTAGGAAACGAATTACTTGTTTGATAGCACAATCTGTTCATTAAAAACCTCGAAAAATGTATATCTACTAATGACAATATCAACTGATTGTGATGATAAAATCAAGTATGAAAGCAGTCCTTTAAGCTTTGCATTATAACCTGGATCTTACGCGATTGTGTTTACACTTTGTTTGGTAATCTATGTTCCGTTGATCGCACGCATTTATACCTCTTCAAACTGTACAAATTAGGCGAGTAGTTATTATAATACCCGGTACGAACCAAAGCCAGATTTTAACATGGTCAACATTCGCGGATTATGTATTTTCTTTAACATCCAACACAAATTACTTTTCCTATTCTTACGTTACCTTTCCAGACATGATTAGCACTAAACAATAGCAATAACCATTAAATAATACATAATACGCAAACTTACACACTACGATTAAACCTAGAAAACGCCCTAGGCAAGCACCTAACAGACGCCATACATTTTTTGTCGCCTATCTATGGGCAGTTGGGTATGTGCGTCTCGCAGCGCCTCTCCGAAACCTAGTACTTGCCTAGTACGCCATTGGAATAATACGGCTTTGCCTCTGACCATGACAAAATCTGACTATAACTCGTACTGGGGAGTACAGAGAGAGGTATAAATGCGTGTTTTACCTATATCCTTGTATCGTTTATATTGTCTGCATGGAGTTCGAATGTCGGTGCTTCGTGAGCCGGCGGGGCATGGGTCACTGTCAGTTGTTCTTGTCGATGTTGTGGATCACCCAGTTGAACGACGTCCACCCATTCTTCATTGCTTCGTTGAACTTCTGTCGGAAATGCTCCATCGCTTTCTCTTCCGATAGGTCCATTACCTGTTTTAAATTGATTGTTGTTAAAAGGTTGCTAAGTAAACAGCTTCTTATCTAAGTATAAATCTCCTTTCCTTGATAGCATAACTAAACTTTGATTCCCTGAAAAATTAGGGTGGTGTATATCACAATAAAACAGGGTATTTTGTTACCTCGGATAAGCAAGCCAATTACCATGACAATGATACCAATCCCCAATGGGCAGATTACTTGGAGAATATGGCTTGAAAACTAAAAATTCTATTTAGTAGTGGTCTAGATTCTAGATACTTACTAAAGTTTCACGTAAATATTGGAGATCTTTTTCTGAGCTGAGCTCGGGCAGGCCGGTGGACATCATCATGGAGAACAGTGACAATATCAGGTGCCCGTGCTTGCGGAGTATTGTAAACGCCTGTACACGAAATAAAAACTTGTTAATAATGATTAAATACTTGTTTTTTTTTCATTTTAATTTAATTTAATTTTGATAAATACGTAAATCTTTAAGAAAAAACCAATTACAGTAATAGTTGTGGCTACTGACTACAATCCCAATCAGTTTTGTTTTATTTCTTTATTTGTATGACCCAATGATTTGACCACTTTGCCATCATGTCCATACTAGATCGAATTGTATAGATATTAGATTCATTACGTTAGACCAACAAGGATTCGAAAACCTTTGCATGAACTATGAAGGTATAAGTTTTTAAGATTTTTGTATGTAGGCGTTCAAAAACTAATCATTCCTCTAAAATGATATCCTCACCTTCTCGCAATGTTCCCTAAATATCTTAAAGTCGATGGGTAGTTTGTCTCCGGAGCCCTTCTGGCCCTTGTTGATGACGTGTATGAAGTCGTGTGTGAGCACGAAGGGCGCCCTCTCTCGCTTGAACCCGTACCACTGCTTGAAGTGGCCCAGGAAGTGACCGAAGTCTATGTGGAATAGCTGTGGGGAGAACAAAATTATAAGTACAACTACATAACGTCACGCCACTATAATACAAAACAAATATATAACGTCATGCCATTTTATTCTAAAGACAGATATTCACATCTTCTTTTCATAAGTTATGTTACGAGTCTGAACTAATGGGTGGTTACCCTATTGCTATAAATCAATCTCTGTGCTACAATTGACATGCAACATAATCCAGATACCTGTGGTGTAACTACAGGGTGGCAAATTGAGAAGATGCCACAAGATGCCCTGTGTTGGGGGAAGACCCCAGTTCAGAAATTCTCATCTAAACTACTTTACTCTAACTTTATATTGGGAAGGGGGACTTTTCCAATGAATTGGCCACGGACCCCGGACGGTATAGTTACGTCACTGCTAGAAACTGTACAAACAAAACAGTAAACCAACCTGGCCATTAGTTTTGACCATGATGTTGTCTGGGTGTCTATCAGCGATGCCCAGTACGTACGTAGCCACGCAGTAGCCGGCGCAGCTCATTGTGAACTCATTCACCGCCTTGTTGAACGCCACCTCGTTGTTCTCCGTGTTTCGTCTCAACCATTCTGTTTGGGAAATAAACAATTTATTATTATTGCTTACATTAACATGGTTATTTAAAAAAATGGGCAAAGAATGGTTTAAAACAGCAAATCGTTTGAGAAATAATTAATTATATTACTGTTTTATCTACTCGATTGATTCAAGCATTGAAAGTATAAAAACCAACTTTACTGGTTACGAAATAAAGATTCGCGGAATGCTGATCATGAATATGAGCCTCTAGCATAGCTTAAAACTATCAAGTTACCCTTAAAATAGTTACTTAAACGCGAAAACCTATAATTAATTAAGTATGTCTCATGAAAGTTACAATATAAACATACTTAAAGTAATCATGACCTATGTAGTATTTCAAAGTAAACCCAATACTCACGCAACAACGTAGACTTGTAAATGGTGGAGGCGGCGTTGAAGAGCGAGCTCTGCTTCTGTATGTTGGCGACGGTGGCCGCGTCCTCCACCACCTCGATCATGCCCACCGCGTACTCCATCGAGATGCAGTTGTACGGGATCATTCTGTGACATAGGAGATGGTATTAGTGTCGTATGTTTGGTATATTTAGTGCTAAATGTATTTTTATTGAAACTTTTATGTATAATAACATAAGACAGACTTTTGTCTTATTTAACAAAAGGTATAGTTTACTAGGTGATGCCTCCTGTAAAACCATATGAATCTTATGCATATGTTTTTATTATGTTTTATGAGCCAAGTATTACCGGTTTTCGGTTTTACTTGAAAATTTCTCAGTAGTAGCACGAAGTATGGAGTTGTGCCCAGTATATGGGAATAGGCTCTATTAGCCCCTAACAATATTACATGGGACTTATAACATTATTATAAGTCCCATGTAAAATTGTTTTAGTTATGTATGTCAGTTACTTTAATTGGTTGTGTACCATTGTAACCATTGAATAAAATAAAATAAATAAAACCAGCAGGTGCACTTCTGCCAACCCCTTCGAGGATAAAAGGTTCATTACATTGCGTTACCAAAAGCACATACCTAAAATCATATCCATGGTTCTTCCACAGCCGATCCATGATCCTCAACATCTGAAGCGTGAACATGTCCTGTCTGAGGTCGTCTCCTATCTTCAGTATGATGCTGATGTCGGAGCCGGTGGGGTCTGCGTTCTCGAACTTCAGCTTCAACGGCCTCATCTTGCTGTCCATCACTCGACATTCATCAGGCCTGTAGGGTGTAGAGATGGTCGTGTTAGGGAATGGAAGGTGAATTTGTAGAATTTAGTGTGAATTTAGGGATCGGTTCATATCTGTCGTAAAATACGCCGAGCATATCATCGATCGTACTAACGCATCATCGATTGAGTGTGAATGGTCAAGTATTTTTCTACACATTTTTCTGTTCTAACGTTACGCAACCGATATTACGCGACGCATGTTTCATCAGATATGACCGACCCTAAGTTTATTATACTTTATACATTGGCAAGGTATGTATAACTAATTAAAATGTTCTTGATTGTAGGGTGGTTGAGTAAACAAAGGACATATTCAAGAAAAATATATTGAATTCTTGTAATTTGTTATTAGATTCATTTTATTTTTTTATGAATATATTGGTCCTTGTTCTTTGTTTAACCAAACACCCTATATCTATAGAACGATTTCGAAATAGAAGACAAAGCATATATGGAGTTCACTGTCGACATAGTTGATTAATATAATCTATATCTACATCGACTTTTCAGTCATGTTTTTTAGTAAGCATAGCAATTTTATACACTTTAAAAGAAAGCATATTTTTTTAGAAGACTCTCCTTGGTTACTTTTAATCTTTTTTATATCCCACTTACTTGATTCTCTTGCAAACAAAACTAGGGTTAAGCGGCGAGACAAAATCACAGAGAGTTTCCAGGCAGTGCTGTTCTTGTAGGTGGTGGATGAGGGCGGCGCGGGCTTGCTTAATCTCCTTCTTCTTCCGAACGCACTGGGACGCCCCTAACACAGCCAAAATATTGATCACACAACTGTTTTTATTGGATAACTAGAGTAGAGTATATAGTTCATGATATTAAGGCATGCATAGAGAAATCATGATAGTTAAAAGCTTAATTTTACTGATTCTGGAACAACCCAGCACTTAGTACTATGCCAGTGATAGTTACATTGGACCATAAAACAGTTTGATACTCATTCTAACTGTTTATCTATCATTTAATTCATTGTTAGAATAGTTTTACTATCATTAATCATGAATTAATAGGAATCTTAGCAATTGGTGCTTCATAGCCTCTGCCTAGCCCCGTGGGAGATAGGCGAGAGGTTATATATGTGTGTCATTAATCATGACATTCATGAACACATAACAAGTGTACATAACATGAAATAGTGTATTATATCGGAATATTAATTCATTAGTTGTATGTTCATTAGTTGTAGCAAAGAAAACACACACATTACTCCAGCAGTAAGTATGGTACACTTACATTTAAGCTTGTCTAGGCACGTGATCTGGCGCGACAGACTGTTGATATGGTCCTGGCAGCCGCGGCAGTACGCCTCCAGTAGCAGACCGAACCGCACCGATATCGACGCCACGTGCATCTCCGACCTGAAATAGGAACATAAAGATGATACATTTTTGCACACAATATACCATAAACACAGAAAACATACAATTTTGAACACTAATGATGATGAGCTTGCAGAGAATATAAGTGGGACTACCAACTAATCCATATTACATAATAATAATATTATGTAGTATAGGTAGTCCCACTAAATGCTAATAAACTATTAGAAAGATTGTCTATTGCCATTTTTGGCCACTTCTAGCTCCAGGCTTTAGTCCAACACTTAATATTTTTACCAAACCAAAGATGAAAATTTTACAAATTTTACTTTTCTACAAGTTGCTTGCTAGTGCTTTAAAGGTTTCTATACACCTGAAATAAGTTATAAATAATATAGAAAATAACCCGAATTTTAATTTTAAAACATTGGGTTTAAAATATGGTTTATAATGTTAAGTACAATATTACCTTAAATGCCAAAAGAGGTAGTGTCCGATGGTCATGTTCTTGAATGCCCGCTTGAGCAGGAACACAGAGAGGTCGCACATCAGGTACGACTCGTGCTTCAGCGCTTGTACCAGCTGCAGCAGGTATAGGAGCAGGTCGTTGTCACTGGAGAGAAGAAGAACAATGTGAATGTAAATAAATGGATCCAGGCGCGTACTCAACGTGAGGTAAGCCATAGAGAGGGCATCATTGTTATCAGCCTTAACTTGACTTATATGATCAGTCTGCTTTCTAGACACAGATTTTTATAATAGATAGCAGTGATTTACAGCTTTTTGTGAGTACTTTGAGAATATTGATACTGCATCTAACTAGAAGGTGCCCTCCACTTAGAACCAATATCTTTAATTTAACTATGATTCTGAAATTGTTTACTGAACATGGGTACTATAAAATCCTTTCTGAAAAAAGAGGCCATTGCTAAATAATAGATTGTAGACGAATTTTGCTTAATGATTAGTAGAGAAAATAGGTCAAATTATTCCCCTTTTCCCAATCCCCGATTTCCCAACAACACTTATATTTCAAACCCCCAAAAGACCGGCAACGCGTTTGTACCACCTCTGGTGTTTCGGATGTTCATGGGCGCGGTGATTGCTCACCGATTATAGGCGATCCATCTGCTTGTTAACTGGCTTATACCATTATGTGATATTGTGTGATCCACAAATTGTTGTTTCGGGTCTGGGTGTCATGTGTATGTGAACATGTATGTTTGTAAACACACCCACGACACAGGAGAAAATCCTAGTGTTTTCAAGAAAAAAAAAAATTAAAAATACCGCCTAACCTGATCTTCCCGAGACACTTGACGGCGAAGCTCCTGACGGCGGCGTCAGCGTATGCGTAGTCGAGCAGCTCGAGCGCGGCCTCGACGCGCAGCAGCGGCCAGTTGGCCAGCAGGCGGCGCACGGCGGCCGCCTCGGACCGCTCGCCCCACTCCACGCACGACAGCAGCTTCGGCAGCAGCTCCGGCGCCTCCGTGCGGAACCGCTCCCTGGGGGAGGACACCATAATGTTATATTGCTTAGTTAAGTAATTGAGTAGTGTCCTAGGTGAACAATAAATTGTTTTGACATTTGAATTTAATACAATATCGCAAAAATATTATACTTTCATTAATTAATTTGACGATTATACTATACTTCAATTATTTTTTTGAGAAATAAGTAGTGTGCTATTTGACGCAAACATAACATCATAAGTAGCGATCTACAAAATTGGTAGAAATGTAGCGTTTTTGACATTTCGATAAAAATATTGAATTTGAATTGAAAAACTGGAAACTACAATTCAAACAAAAATATAATCATACTCAAAAATATCTTTAGTTTACTATTGAATTTACTTGTTTATTAAGTTTCCATTAATCATCATCTTTCAATACACACAATACCTTAATCACGATCAACACCCGAAGCAAACGCTCTTAATAACAATAACAATCCTTACCTCGAAGCCCAAATGTCTTTCTTGTCCTGTTCGTGCATTTCATACATGGGGTCTTTCTCGGCGGTGGCCCGCAGTCTGTCGTACTCTCTGCTGAGCCTCTCCATGACCTCGGGCGACACTGCCTCGATGTTCTCCGAGTACTCGCGTACAGTCTCCTCTTTAGGAAATAACACTGGGTACTGGCAATCGTAACTGGAATGATAAATATAATTTTTAGTAACTCAAAATGTCATTTTATTTTAAAGATGTTTTTGTCGTTATGAAGTTTATAAGCTCCATATCGTCCTATAAATGATATTTGAGAACATTTTATAAGTTATTTCATTAATTATTTTTTACATACATACATACATAACGTCACACATAATGCCAGTATACACCCACATTTCACAATTTATGTTATAAGTCCCATGTGATAGATGGTGAGCCTATTGGCATATACCGGGCACATTCGAGAAAACGAAAAAAGCCCAGTAATACTTCGCCCGATCCGGGAATCGAACCCGAGACCCTTATCACACTTGCAACCACTCAGCCAACGAGGCAGGCAGTCAATAATAAAGTATTAAATCAACACTTACTTAGAAAACGTGACCTGTAGAGCCGCACAGGACTCTCGGATCCCAGATATAGGGTTAGAGACCACAGTTCCGAGAGGATGGAGGACGAGGTCGTCTCCCTGCGTGTCGTCGGCCACGTGGGTCCACATGGACAGCGTCACGCCGTCCGTACGGAGCTGTTCCTTGTAGTCGAACACCATCGTATTCGCCCATGTCAGTCTGTTTATTACCTCCTATAATAGAGAGAAACTAGTGTAAATAATTGTATGTTAAAGTTTGTACTTACTTTACTGGTTTTGGATTGAAAGCTTATTTATCTCATTGTCTTGAATGCAAAGGCAGCGGTGAATATTACTGTTTTACATGTGTATATTATGTTATTATGCCTATGTTCACCATTAAAATTATTTTATTTTACTCTATTTTATTCATCGCTTTGGGTTGGGAAAACCCAACAGGCGTAAATGAACTTGGATCGATTATTTAAAAAAAGCTCTCTTAAAGGTCTTAAAGCAAACATAAAAGTTCCAATTAAAAAGTATTTACAGTCGACGAGTCGGAAATTGCAGAGAAAAAGGGACAGAAACTTCTCAGAACTTTCAGGGGTCAGTATCAACATTTTGAGGCCAATTAAAATTTCGGACCATTAATTTTTTTCAAACATTCGGTAATTCGGAGACTAGAAGATTCCCTCCAGTTTCGAATTAACAAAAGTCGATTGTATATCAGTAAACTGATATATAGAATTATTTTATTATACCACATTTTTATAAAATCTTTTTTATAACATACCTTCCCCTTCTTCTTGCTCTTAGTCTTAGAGATCTCGTAGACACCGAAACAGATCCTGGCCATCCGTGGTATGTTGGAGACTTTGATGGGGAAGGTCAGCTCCTCGTCCCACACCGCCGTGCCGTCCGTCATCACCGCCGGCTTCGTCTTCTGCGTCTCGCAGAGCGGCCGCCCGCCGTGGAAGATACCGGCTTGGCATATCACCTCCAGTATAAAAAATAAAAGTCACATAAGACGCTGATTTTCATGAATAAATTTGGATGTCTTTAATATTATGGCTTAGTCATAGCTAAAACATCAGTATTTCATATAGAATAAACTACAAGTCTTTCTTTCATAAGTATTTAATAGTTTCTAAGATTATCATAATCCCGTCAGATACTGAAACAAGCAACGAAAGAGTACAGATTGGATGCTTTTCTTTGAGAATTGAGAATACTTTATCCCTACACAGCACTTTAACAACTCTTTTAAAAATACTAGTAACATATTAAATACTCACAGTTGCACCATTCCCAGGGTCCACGTTAAGCTTGCTAACGCTCTGCACCACGCAAGAGTAGTTTTTATGAATATTCCACGAAGATTCATTTTTCTTCCGTCGCATCGTGTTTGAATGCTCTGACGTCAGTCGTCTACGCTCGGGCAGGCAGTATGGGTAGTAGGGAAGGTCTCGACTTACTGTTTTAGGTAAACAAGAAAATACATTAATATGTCTCTTTTTAATTACTACTTAACCTCTCGTATGCCGTATATAAGACAACAATAGAAAACACATTGTGTCTCGCGTAGATGGGTTAAGTCATCATAATTATAACGAAGAAGAAAAACACGAGAAACAACGTTTTTACTCACAAATGGCAGCAGAAAAAAGAACTAGACAGAAATAAGACAGAAAAAGTAGCTAGAAGTTCCTTGTAATACGTATGAGAGAAGATTACGTAAAGTAAATTAAATTCAACCTTCAATAAAACGCTGCCCTTTAATATTGATAAAAAAGATCACACTTTTCTCCAAAAAAAGTTTACCATGCGACCAAAACTCGCAAAGAAACAACTTAGATCACCAACTCACGCGTCAGCGGCAGCTTATCCATGCTGACGGTCATGACCTGCGGCACTCCGTCCGTGGCCAGCATCTCCTGGATGTACAGGAACTGGATGAGGGGGTAGTCTCCGAACAGGTACTCCTCGCGCCCGCACACCTTCAGCACGTAGTTGTGAGGATCCTCTCCTCGCATGTTCAAAGAGTTAGCCAACCTGCGGAGGATCACCTCGATGTGCTGCTGAGGTGTTCTCGTCTCTGGGACGCTTGTTGAAAATGATACCTGGAATTAAGGGAACAGAAGTTTTCTTATTGTTTGGTTTAGGTACTGCTACCTACAACATACGAGGCCAACACATATACGATTGAGGTAGGTACATTAATATGCATATAGATATTTTTGTAATAAATCGAATACAAACTACAATAAAAATTCACGTAAGGCAGAAAAGAGGTGAAAGTCGCATACACGACGTTTTGTGCCAAAGCCGCAGCCGATACAAGCGAATAATTTTAAAAACTGAACACGTCAAAATACTGCCTGTCAAAACCTGTATAGTTTTCTTGTCAGCTGTTTTAAAGTAAATAGGAACACAATGTTGAAATCTCATTTTAATTTGGTTGCAACTGACAGTGAATCGGAGGAGGAAGTTGTAGAGGCTGCCTCTGTAGTTGAGGAGACGGTGAAGGAGGAGCTCCCTCCGAGACGACTTCAGAAGTCGGAGGTTTGTACCAGATTGAGTATGCTGGGCAAGACTGCCTCCGGTGACGGGTGAGCAACACCAAGATCATATTACACAAAGTCAAAGTCTATGTCAAAATTATTTATTTCAAATAGACCGAGAAGGCACTTTTGAACATCAAAGCAAATATTATAGTATTACAAAAGTCTGTCTGTGGGTCAGTATTGATTGCACGGTTAGTGTGGTGGCAAGGCAACTGGCTACCGTGCTACGGGTAGCGGGTTCGATTCCCGCAACAAGTTGGAGCAACTCTTTGTGTGATCCACAAATGGTTGTTTCGGGTCTGGGTGTCATGTGTATGTGAACTTGTATGTTTGTAAACGCACCCACGACACAGGAGAAAATCCTAGTGTGGGGCAACGTTTTTCTTTTTAATAAAAGAGAAAAAAGTCCTCTAGAGCTATTTGCTCGTTCCAAAGTGTAGATTCCTATGGAAAAGAACAAGCAAGAAACTTTCGAAGAAACTTACAATACAATTCTTGGTTACATGTTCCGTTGGTTCAATGTGAGAACAATGTAACACCAATATTCAATCAAAGATAATTATGTCTCGAATACCCCTTTTGAAATAACATTTAAATATGTATATTACATTATCTGATTTACACAATAATTGTCAACAGGTACACATTTTTAAAATGCAAACTTGTAGGAATGAATATAACACGTATCGACGTTATAAGGAGTTACAAACATATAATGTTCCTGGACGTTTCCAATAACTTGCTAGACTTAGATGCGCTTCAAGTCGTCACACAGCTACCGAACTTGATACTCATACACGCTGACGAGAACAGGATCGCCTCCGCAGGACTCAAGCAAATGAAATACTTGCAAGTCATCATTTTTAACAACAACCAAATCACTTCACTGGCAGACGTGTTCCAAGAGCAACTGAGCACATTGGAGCTTGGCTTCAATAAAATAAAAACTATAGATTTCAAGTTTAAAATGCCAACGATGAGAGTCTTAGATTTACGAAATAACTTAATAACGGAAATCCCACCTTTAGAATTTCCCAAATTGGACAGTTTGTATCTAGCAGGGAATAAAATTAAGACCCTAGCTGGTATAGAGCTTCTGGTTAATTTGAGAGTGTTACATGTGCGGAATAATCCAATTAGGTACTTGGACGGTTTTAATGAGGATCACACGAAGCTTCAATACATCAATTTGAGGAATTGCCGCGTTACTACACTGAGACAAGTGAGGAAGTTGAAGGTAATATAAGTTCATAATGTGTTATGCTGTTGGTAAAATACACACCAATGTTTTATTGCCACCTTTGCCCTGCAGTGAGACGATCATGGCTGAAATCTAATCTAATCATTAGGTTCTTAAAGCACTTGACACCCTCGTCCTGAAGGGATGCCCTTATATGGGAGGAGCAGGTGACGAGGATCCGGAGAACAAAGATGAGGAGGACGATCCTCAAATCAGAGTCGAGTTGTTGGCAACAATGCCGCGGCTGAAGAGAATTAATAAGGACATTGTTACGCCCGAGGAAAGGTAATTTCATTAAGTTTTTCATGTATTACATGCGTTGTGTATCACCGTGTGAGTGAGATTGTAGGGGGCCTAATCCCACCCAAACCCCAATCTCAAAATTCCCAAATCCCGAATCTTAAACCCCAAAAGGCCCGTAACGCATTTGTAACAACTCCTTTGGGGTTGGAAGTCCGTGCGCCCATGGACACCCGTGTAAGGACGATGCCGTTTGCTTACCGTCAAGTGCGGATAAAACGCTATAAGTTACCGCGGCCTCAAATCGGAGCAGGAGTTGGAACGGAGTGTGATTTTAAATCAGTAAGAGGCTGATACTCCCTCTCGCCTCTCCTAGGGCGGGAGGACACATTTGATAAGTGTAACGTACTGACGACAGCAATAAAAAGATAGCAGTTAGCAGATTTCTATCACAACAATTTTTTCCACTACTTCTATAGATGTCTATACTTTTCTTTTATTCATTTCAGAGAGGAGAGTAAACAGCTGTTAGCACAGTGGGCGGAAGAAGGCGAAAAGGAAGAAGAAGAGATTGAGATAGAAGAGCAACAAGTAGAGGAGGAAATGTCTCATGTTGAGGAGGAGCAGGATTGAGAGCCGTTTTAAGTCTGCATATAAATGTTCAATTAGATTGAAGTTCCTATTGCTTAGTTCTTAAAGTTGATAATGCAATAACTTTCTAGTCGATTATATGTGTGGTTTATTGCTCTATGAAGATATAAGACGCGGCTTGAAAGCTTTTAGCTTTTCGCCGCTTCATTTCTTCGGTATGAGTACATAAGTTTGTTTTGGTTAGACAATCATATGATCCTATAGAGCGTTTAGAGAATTTAGGATCATTATTATTTTTAAGTTTAGGACTAGTATACAAAATCATGTCGGGTAGATACTTATAATTATACCAATGCATAGGTACTTAGCATACCTTTTCAAAGACGGTATGTATTCATACTTAGTCATAGTCAATATTAATTAGTTATTATATTACACAATTAAGTCTTAAATATTAGAAGTTGATTTTATACTTAAATATTCTTTCATTTAAAACCTATTTTTAGTTTAATATCAGACATAAACAAACAGAAATAAAATAACACTGCAATAACCACGGAAACTTTCCACAGAGTAGACTAAAACAAATTGCATAATGAATTGGGATTATAAAAGTGCGATTTGTTGTAATAAAACTGTCATGGCGGCGACAGAAATGTTCAATTTATGAACTTAGGTACGCGTGGTCGAGGTATAAATAAAAATATATTATGAAAACATTGGGGTTTCATTGTCAATGCCAGTCGCGAGACGGCGACAGTTAACGCGTCTAGACGAGTGTAGTTTATTTACGTATACTACACAGCTGATCAATTCCTGCTACTTTATAGACTAGATAGACATATTTTCAGAACAAACCTACATTAAAAATAGGTCAATATTATTATGTTCGTATATTTATCTATAAAGCTTTAATAGATATGAATAGGGGTGTTGACGGGGTATGAAAATTAAATTATAAATCTATTTATTCCATCAGTTCGGTAATGGAAAAAATATTAGACACGTATTTTTTTATTTTGTCATATAAGATAACAATACTTAGATAGAACTAATCAAAGTCTAGAAGTGGGCGCAAATACGTTATTTAAACGTATAAAATATACCTAGAAGTGACGTCAAGCGATATTTTAAATCGAAGATATTATATATCTTCGAAAAGTATTTGTTTTCGAAAGAATATAAACAATACGTGTCTAATATTTTAAATCAATCTACAAGACAGGCAATAAAATAAAAATGAGAGATCTACCATATTTCTGTTTCAAAAGAACTTTTTTTCGTATTTATCAATGTATTTTCAGGAAAACTTTGTAAATAGTTTAGTATTGTTTTAGTATTGTTTTTTCCTTGTACAGCGAAAATATTTTGAAGCTTAATCATCCTTACGATTACATTGTCAGTGTCGAATAACACTGATTAGTGATAAAAATTATGGATTCCGGTATAAGTAGCTTTATTTTAACTAGTTCATATGAAATCCGGTTATTCGATTGAAGATTTGATAATTTCCAACTCTGTAATTCTTATATAAAGCTGAAAAGAATGCTTGTTTGTTTGAACGCGATAATCTCCGGAACTACTGGTCCGATATAAAAATAGTATTTATGTTGGATAGTCAGTCCATTTATTGAGGAAGGTTATGGGCTCTAAAATATCACGCTACGAGCTACGCTATCAATAGGGGCCGAGCAGAGCAGATATAAGAATGTAATGCAATGCAACATACGCATGGAAATCATTAATGTGACGGCGCATTTATCTGATGAAGACGTAATAAGTCTTCAAATGGCTATGTGACTATGGCTAATAGCCAGAAGTGGAAGCACTATGAATTATGAATTATAAGAACTCTCCAACAGAATTTTAATCACATCAACAGCCTATAAGTGGCCCCTGCTGACCAAAGGCCTCTTCTTACACGGAGAAGGTTTGACCATTAATCACCACGCTTGCTCAATGTGGATTAACGATTTCAAACTCAGAAAATGGTGCAGGTTACTCGTGCATAGGAAGCGGGTGTCTTAAACCTTCAGGCCAGAGACGATAGCATATCAAAAAAGTCCCAATATTATATGTATATTAAATAAACCAATTTATTTATCGGTTCCAACAGAAAGACAATCACCAGTACGCCAGTCCTTAATGCACCAAAACTATGGTAAACACATAGCCATAGCATATTATGTTCTCAAATTGCACTCCTCGTAACTTCAAATTACGTAAACAAGTGGAAAACCGACTGTTTCCCGTTACCAATCATGGTGTCAACATTCTTATGAACTTAGGACTCTACTAGTACGTAACATACATGGTTACACCTCAAATTAATCAAAACTAGTATAAACTGACCGTCGAATGAGCTGAAGAATCATATAAAGCAAGACCATGATAAACTGGTTTTTATAGCTTCATGTGTAGTCCTGTGTACATTTAGTAGGAAAAATATACTTTCTTACAAGTGTTTGTGACTGTCTTGTTGATGTTATGGTACAAAGTAGACGACTACTACGTAGAGAGAAATCATTATCTGTTACTCTTTTTACCTTGAAATTCTCAGCTAAAACAAGGATAACAGATTCTGAGAGCTTAATACGAGTTTGTTGTACGTTTATCGAGATCGAAACGAGAGCGACGTGATTGGTTGGTTCATTCGTGCCGGCCAATCAGCGCACCGAACGCGCTCTCGTTTCGTTTTTGTTCAACGTACAGCAAATTCGTACTAAGGGTACTGATGTTATGATCAGTAGTTTTATCTCATTATACATTAAAAAAGTAGTGTAATATATTATTATAATAATAAAGCCCTTTTCAACGGATTAACCCTTCGTATGTTTAGAACGTGGATCCACGCGAGACACAATGTGTTTTCTATTGTTGTCTGATATACGGGCACACGAAAGGTTAATACTCAACAGCCTCGACAATCACCTTGGGAGGCTGGGGTTGGGCGGATGGATCAAGGGCCTGATGCAGAAGGCAGTACTCCTCGAAACGGCACGTATTGTGAGGAGGTTTCTGTTTCTGGAGCCCTAACCACCGGTAGCTTGGACCATGCTCCCGCTACTGGTCGGCTCCTATTTTTAAATTTTTAAATATTATTTTATTTTGTATGTTGTAGTATTTAAAAATGTAAATTTAGAGAATTTTAAATAAATATAGAGAATAAGCCCTTTCTTCCGAACTTGCTACAACTTTGGAATTCATTTCAGGATTTGTTTAGTTTAGTTGTGATATGTTACCGGTGCATAACGTTTTACGGCCGTGTATACTCAACATTAGTTTTCAATATTCGTTTAAAAATTAACTCGTATTCACGTTGGCAACAGTGTTAGCAACTCACTAGCTGCGGTTTTCCTTGGCTTTTCTACTTAATTCATGCCACATTTTGGGGAAAACCACAATTCGAAAGTACTTTCTGACTCATATATGATAAATAATCTGCTACCTTAAAGGGTATTTAACATTGCTGTGGCGAACTGTGAACGGCTTGGATTTAATATGAAAAGTACTTGGATAACGATAGCATTTAACATTATCCATCAAATCGCAAAGGCAGGAGCGGGTAACTCCTGTATGTTACTGACTGTAATTCTCTTCCCTTGTTAAGTTTCAAATTATCAGAATATACATATGAAAGAATAATCACTACATAGTATAAAACAAAGTCGCTTTCTCTGTCCCTATGTCCCTTTGTATGCTTAAATCTTTAAAACTACGCAACGGATTTTGATGCGGTTTTTTAATAGATAGAGTGATCATATCACCATTGCACCCACGCGAAGCTGGGGCGGGTCGCTATTCTCAACATAAACCCGAGATGGTGGTTTAGTAATAATAAAAATAAATGAAAGACAACAAATTACCTCTAAATTAGCGAATTTAGTGACAAGTAAGAAACAGTGTTGTGTCAGGATTGTCCGCAGCGTGGTCGGTGTTCCGGGCTGGTCAGCAAGTCTCGGCGGGCACTGGTACCGGAGCCTCTCCAGCCTGGTACTCTGTGCCCGACGTATTAGACTTTCTTCGGCTAAGTAACGCATCCTCATCCGAAAGTCATTCACCTCCGAACTTCGAATATTGTCGAATTCGTTGAGGCCTGGGGAGCAAGATATACAATATTAATATAGCATTCCTGACTTTAAATCCTTTCTAAAAAAAAAAAAAACAGAAATCTCTTTTAAACGGAACAACCTTAAGAACATTATGAAGCTACAAAGCTTACTGATCATCGGTATTATATGTAAAATAGACCCTATATCCTATAACCATATGTATACTTTAACCTTATTAATCTAAAGCAGTGGTGCCCTAACCAGTGAAACATGGACCAACAGAGATCGGCAGACGACAAATTAATAAGGTCCACAAAATGAAAACAAAAAATACTCAAGAGGACACTTCTGTACAATAAATACTACAAATAAAGCCAGAATTATTATGTCAATGGTGACAACTGATTTCAATAATCCAAAAGTCAACATTTTAATGAAAATGAATCCCATGACTCCGAAGAACCATAATCAGTATTTTAATTATTATGTTATCGGCTTACTCACGTAATGTTTTGACGATTAACTCGACTAGTTTCAAGCCATGCAAGAGGCTCATATTCATGAGGAGCATTTCGCGACACACGACGCGGCGATTGTCACGCTGCTACTAGTAGCTAGTAGCAGCGTGACAATCGCCGCGTCGTGTTAATGTGTGTGTTAATTAATTTAGTATGTCTCACGAAAGTTACAATAAAATCATAATCAGTATTGAAAAAAAAAAATATTCATTATAGTCATCCCTAGCCAAACAAGAATGTTATAAAGCAGACTTTGACCAGGAAAAGGTTGAGAACCCCTTAACTAAACATACAGTAACATTAAAAACAAATTATATCTAGTTTCATTGACTTCACTAAACATGGTTTATCTATCTATCTTAAAAATTAACTTCTAACAATGATTGTATAAGAAAATAATCATTGAATGGTGTAACAATATTTCTTATCATTTAACCAATAAATAACTGTATAATCAGTTTAGTTTGTTACAAAATATTACAACAGACATTAGATATTACAGTCAAGTTTACTGTTTACAACTATTTAAGGTTAATAACCTTTTAACACCAACCGTGAATCATAAACCAAAAGTTATAGAATGAATGTATTAATAACGTCATAATAAAATAGTTATTATTGCAATGTTGCATATTATAATTTTAATTTGAAGGTCAGCAAATATAGGAGTTATTATTATGTCTGACAGTCATGGCATATTGGTAACATGCCTAATTAATGTTTATAGTCGACATAAATCTTACATAGGGAGCTTTTATGGAGAAAGTTATGGAAGTTTGGGCCAATAGAAAATGTCTGTTTAAAAATCTTTTGTAATAATATTTCAACACTTAAAATACCTAATTTAAACAATTTAAGTGCTTGAAAAACACAGATAAAATTTAATCATAAAAAATAAATATTCTTCCTCATAATAATTTCAGTATGACAACATACCGATTTTCCTTAAAAAGATGAAATATAAATAAGAAAAACAGGAAATTGTATTGTACAATAAGAGGATGCGGACCAAATCTTGTAATATTAATAATATTTCTTAGGTATTTAAAATATTAGTACACAAACCACAACAACAGTATGACCAGCCTCTTTGACATATTTAAATGAATTTCATTACATAACATTACATCACAGCTTTTATTCTCAAAGAGGTAGGCTGATATCACACTGTAAATGTAACAAGCACTTTTTACTGGTTGTGTCTAATGCAGGCATTGAATATAGGACCACTTACTCAGCAGTCTAATTGACATACAATAAACGCAGAATAAACTAAGACACACTGTACTACTGTAGTGAACCCATTAACCCGTCGTGTGCCGGAACGCAGATCTACACGAGACACAATGTATTTTCTATTGTTGTCTTATATACGAAAGGTTAATACTTTGCTTGACCCGCGAATTGGACCTGTGATAGAATAACTAGTAACCATTAAAACTAGTAATAATAAAAATCTCAAAACTTACTTTTTCCAATCAGACGGCTAATATGTGTGTTCAGCAGCTGTTCTCCAGGTCTTTCATAAGATTTCTTGACTATCATAAGCACACCGCATACTGGTTTGATGTCACGGATGCGCTTGTTCTCATCGTCAACCTCCTCAAGTACTGCGAGGGAGTTGACAAACTGGAAGACATAGCTGGACATCTCGTGCAACATCCCAAATAGGGGGAAGTTGACGGCCCTGTCCCATATATCCTGAAAATAAAGGGAGAATTGTCATTTTGCTTTTATAATGGACTAGCTTCTGCTAGCAACATCATTCATATTCCCCTGAGATAAAAAGAAGCCTCATTGTTATTCCAAACCATAAACTACTGTTATTTCAAATTTCATTACTATCTCTTTAGCCGTTTTGACATGTTTAAGTAACAAATATACAAACTCACAAACATTCACTTTTATAATATTAGTAAGAAAAATTGGCTATCCCTGATGAATGAACTTATTTTTATTTATAAAATTTCATTTACTATAAATTCAGTTACATAGTTAGATTTTATAATGTTTTCCATCCAAAAGTCTAGATGAAACTGGTTTAAACTACAAAACCTAAGTAAACAATTTTAAAAAACATGTTATGATTACAGGTAACTAGTTGTTATCCTGTTTGCCTAATTACAAAACCAACTTTATTTACTTATTTATTTAGCAGCAATTGCATTGCATTATAAAATATATAGAAGATATTTCAGAAAGGTTCTCAGGACAACTAAATTAGTATGAGAGCCAAGTGAAAAAATATTTTCATGAAGATACCATTTCTATATATTATAATTTTAATATTTATTTTTATATTAGTTTTTGTTATTTAATCAGGATTACAAGCAAAACTTCTATCATATTGCATATTACCAAAAATATAACTTATTCATTGATCATCATTGTGAGCTTTAATTGTCGAAATTGCCTTGTCATAAGGTGATATCATAATAATAAATATATCAGTAAACATTGTTAACTCATGTTGTTGTTCAATGCAGGAATATGAATACAATGGCATATGGCATAAATAGGTACATCATCCTCTCCTCTCAGTTAGATAACAGATCATGTAAACATCATTTTCCCTAATAATTTATTGTACTAAAAAAACAGATATTTTAGCTCACAATGAACAACTGAGTTACCTGTGTTGTTGGTTTTTGAACAAACAATAGAACAGGTAAAGGTATTCTAGTCTGAATACATTGGGATAACATAACATAAAAGATTACAGGTTGCAATAGCAATTCCCCTCCAATCCATGACCTGATATTTACGTGAAACACTAGAACATCACCAGATCCACCTACATGACAAAAAATAGTGCAAGATTATTGTAAACATTGTAAGCTACTTTCTAAATGTACCTAACAAATGTATCTGTCGGCATGTTACTCAATACTTTGACCTACTTTCCAAAAATGCTATCAAAATATCGTCGGCGAGAGGCGTGAGTCACGCGAGGGTGTTCCTTATTGTCACTAACCTCTTTGACATCCTGGAGAGTGGCATCCCAACTTATCCTCAGAGGAATGTAAACAGAGTTCGGTAACAAACACGTGAGCTCTACCACGTCCGATGGCGAGGACGTCCAGTAGTCCCACGTAAACGGACAGCTCGGCGCAGGAACCATTGTTTTGGTATTATTTTCCCAGGTTACCCGAATTACCCCCGCGACATTTTACAAACTTTCACTGATAACTTGCGTCTACAGCGACCCGGTCGCTGTCCCCAACTGAAAATAATATACACAACACATCAGTCAATGTTGTTGAAACCACAGTGATGTTGAATCATAGCATTTCCTGGTATTTTACGACGGGCATATCGCCATTCGAAACAAAACTGTCAACTTTAATATCATCCAAACAACATCCGAACAGGTATGGGAACCCTTTATTTTATTACCTCTTCATAAAATGTTTACATAATTCATATAATAAAAGAAATGTACGAACGTAAATTATTAAAATATGTTTTTGTGAAATCGTAAATAAAGATTACGTGCAACAAACTATGAGCAAAGTAATTGTTTATGGTATGTTCGATGTTGCCAATGCCAACTATAACAAGAAAAAGAAAATATTTTACTCTATTCTTAAGCTGTTTCATTATCTCAATTCTTAAAAGACTAGTTAACATATCCCGGCAGCGTGCCGAGAGATGTTCTGAGAGAGCTTGAAAACCGCAGCCTTCGGACTTTCTGTTAAGCTGCCCACTAAAGAGGTTTCTTATTCGGATTTATTTTTCCTGGGTTAGGCAAAGAAGTTAGGTAACTATTTAAATAAATGTATAAAACAAATAACGCGCAGCGGATAAACTTATATCAGAATCAATAAAAAAGGCCTGTCGCACAAGCCCTCACGTCACAATCTGCCTTACAAACAACCTAGCTTCTGCCAGCGGCTTTGCCCAAAAAGAATTCATGAGAAAATAAATAAGTAGCAAATTCTAATTTTTAAATAAAAAAAAAGCATTAAAGTATTATTAAAATTTTTACGAACGCATTTTAACCTAAAAATAATTTGACGTTTGTCTCGTGACAGACAATATTGGGCAATGTTGTTTAGCAATGAGAGCGTTTTTATGAATGTATTGTGCTAAATAAAATGTTTGAACATTCAGTCAAGGTACCAAGACATTACAAAATTGCTGCAAATATTTTTAAGAAAGTTGCTACTGAAGGCGGCAGCGTTAAAACTTTGTTGTACGACGATAAACTTCGGCATTTCGTAAGTATTCCTCCAAATTTTGTTATTTTTCTTTGATTTTATATGTTGTACTACTATTAGTTTATCATATTTACAGAGGACGAATGTGCTATATGCACTGATAACAGAAACAATCAAACATGCGAGTCACATAAACAAAATATTTGAGAACTGTAAAATATTAGAGAACGAATCACGTTTAGACCCATGGCTAGCCAAAATTCTGACAGCAGAACTCCTATTCGGCAAAAAGGCTCTACCTGGCAAAAGCAAGCCGGAGCAAACAGTCCTCTCGTACAAAGACCAGTTTGAGAAATTTTCATCTGAGCACAAAGACGACTTCAAGACTGAAGGTAATATTTTTTATTCTTTTTCAGATCTAATATCAACATTAACTAAGTACAATGGCTGACCAAGGAGATGCTCCAATTTTATCACGGCAATCAAAACAAGTGTTAATAGTATTGGCAAATCTATTTTTCTATAGTGTTGCCATGTTCACTCTACCGTTCATTGCATTTTTCGGTGTACGCCATATGCTAACTCTTAGCTACCCAGACAATGCGTTCCTTGTGAATGTGTGGTCTGTTTCATCTTCTGTAGTGGTAGTGAACATAATCATAGGAGCTTATGTGTATAAAGCATACTATGAGAAGGAGTATGACGAAGATGGCAATGAGATAGACCAGCATGCATACCCCCCACTGAATACTGCGGCGACTGAAGCTTCAACTGAGAAGAGCAGTTTGAACTTGAAGCATGACTGATGCATTTATGAACATTCCTTTACACATACAGTATTACTCTATCTGCTTTTACCACTAAAAACTAATTTTAAAACATTTGTATAACAATTGATAGAAGGTTTACGAACCACATGTTTTGTAACTGTGCAATGTAAAAACCAAATTGGATAGTTAGATTATAATATATTAAACTTAAAATATAAAAAGTTTTGGCTTTTATTTTGTCTCATTTGCATGAAATCAGGTACTTATTAAGTAATTTTTATCAGTATAAATAATGAATTGGATTCCAGAACATATGTTTGGTACCAGCATTTTTGCTCCACATAGCATGTTCCTTTGTGCTCACTGCAATGTGAGGAAACCTTTTTCATATTTTTCTACCTCTCTAGGATTCCTTCTCTTGCAATCTGACCTCACTGCATAGCACTTACCTATGTTTTTTTTTTTTAACTTTTACCAAATAGAGTGAGAAAGTGTGTGGAAGTGACCGCACATGTCACAATTGATGAGACAGAAGTCTACCTTAATGCTGCCATCACAGCACTACAATCTATCCTTCTCTAACTCTTTGATTCTGTAAATTTTTATGTTCTTTTACTTTTGCCTATCCAGTTGCTCCCAGGCCAAGGTATGTCCGTATCAACACCAATCTTCTTACAACATCGGATGCAATCAGAGCGTTCCAAGATGAAGGCTACCGCTTCATACGGTGTACTTCAGGATCCTACGCAGACTACTTGGAACAGATACAAAATCTTAAGGAAGAAGACTTCACGCAGGACTATCATGTGAAGACGATGTTTGTATTCGCAGCTGGTACCAAGCTCCATGAACATGAACTCTATTTGGAAAATAAGATTATTCTGCAAGATAAGGTAAGAAAGTCATTTAGATGGTATGCATAAAGATATTGTAACTTATAGATATTAGATTTTCTACTTCATTACTTTGCAATAAGGTTGGAATTTACTTGATAATATTATGTGTAATCCGCCTGGCGTAATTGTTTAAAAATAATGTTGATGTATGCAAAAAGATAACAATCAAGTACTTCCAATAACTGCAGACATACCTATAGCCTTGTATGTATCTAGCAAGGTGTGCTAATCCAGATAAGATAGTTTTTAACTTTCTTATTCGGATTTCTATAGCTAATTTTGAAACACTCAATTATAAAATTTGTATCAATCATCGAATATCTTTCCGCAATGATTGTATTCAAGTATTTAAATTAATAACAAAATTACAATATGTAAGTCATAATTACGGACCCCATATGGATCCGAGCAAACTTATTAGTAGAAGAAAGAAAGGGTCTTTTAAAATAAATTTAATATCACATCAAAATTATTAAAATAAGGATTAGGTAATTTTATTATTGTAGTGTATAGGTATTATATATTTAGTCCATATCTCTATTGTATTTGAATTTAAATATTAGATAAACAATACACACACATATAACCCGTGCGCAACATGATGAGACGCGAGCGAATATGTCACAGTAGAATATTTATGAAATAAATAATAATAATGGTGGCTTATCTATATGTATGTAATAATTGCAGTTTTTAATTCATCATAATTACCGACATTATTAGTATTACTATTTAATTATGTTTAGAATTTACTTAAGTTACACATTCTAGACAGGTCTCAACTTGTCGCGAACAGGTAATACACATAAATGTCATGTCTGTTACACCTGTTCATACTCTTGTGATCTCTTCCACGCAGGCTACAGCGATGGCGGTGCACCTGCTGGCCCCTCCGCCGGGCAGCGTGGTGCTGGACATGTGTGCCGCGCCCGGCATGAAGACCACACAGCTGGCTGCCTTCTTGAGAAACAATGTAAGTTCCTACAATAGTTTCGCATATGTATACATTAAAAATTTAAAAAAATAACCTAATCATCCCAATCCACAGTGGCATTACGTGTCAAAATGTGCACCTCTGCCTACCCTTCGGGGATTAAAGGCGTGACGATATGTATGTATGTTGTATGTCATCCCAATCCCCAATTCTCAAACAACGGTTAAATTCCTAACCCCTAAAAAGTCGGCAACGCACTTGTAACGTCTCTGGTGTACCATTATTTAATCCGTCTGCACGTTTACAGGCTTATAGCATAAAAAACAATGTCTGTGTAGCTTTCTCCAATGCGCAGCCGTATTTTGTAATAACTTCAGATTATAACTCCTTATATTCGTGTGAGCTGTCATGATCTTTACAAGATCATATAAAGGATACTCAGTCAGTAATAATTTAAAATGGAACTCAGCGCTTTAGTAAGTAACTATGCTATTAGCCGTCGTCGAGTTATTCAACAAGGTAGGCCTTAGTAGTAGTAGGTAACTAGGGTTAGTAGTTAGGTACAAACAGTACAGGCTACTTACCGCCAAGCCATCAAAGTATACTATAAAATGCAGGTAATATAAAATACTAATATAAGCTCTAATGTATGGAGTGGCATAAAAATAAAAGTTATAACTATAGCAGCAACTTTATTTCGCTCGAACATAAAAATATTGTCGCATTGTTGCTGCAAAATAAGGTCATATAAGAAATCATAAATTTTCTCCCTTTTGTGTCAACCAGGTTGAGGTCAGCTAGGCTATTCTGTAATTGTCAATGAAACATTCGAAGTGAACTCGATCCGTCATGTGATTGGTTGTGAGAATAATCTCGACCAATGATGAGCGAGAATGCTTTATCGATCGATTAACCCTTAGTATGTTAGAAGCGCAGATCTATGCGAGACACAATATGTTTTCTATTGTATCTCATATAACAGCTAGAGGTTAATTTTCCTTAACTTAAGAACTATACAGACACTACAACTCTTGACTAAATATATTTATTTTCAGGGCCGCATATACGCAGTAGAGAGGAATGAGAAGAGGTATCAGGTGCTGTGTGACTTCGTTCACAAAACTGGATCGACATGCGTCGAGCCTTTGCACAAAGACGCTCTGGAAATCAAGAAGGGAGATTTGGATAAAGTCGAGTATATTCTTCTTGACCCAAGCTGCTCAGGATCAGGTAATAAGTGAAGTTTAGAACAAAAAAAAAAAAACTAATTATTAGACGAATTTCTGTTCTATTACGTTCATTTAAAGATAACATTTGCATTGCACATCGGTTCATCTTGTCCAATACTTATATAAATTAAGGCAAATTGGTCCTAAGTCCCATGCAACTTTCATCCCATTGCATCTAGTCTTAAAATCTATTTTTCTTTGTCATAGGAATGGACTTCTGCGTACACAGCTACATAGAAAGCTCAAGACTCGCGAGACTAACATCGTTACAAGAGAAATTCTTAAAACACGCCATGAACGCCTTTCCCAATTGCAAGCGAATTGTCTACAGCACTTGTTCCTTATACCCAGAAGAGAATGAAAGAGTTATTACAAATGTGGTGAAGACCTCAAGAGCCAAGTGGAGGGTCCAAGATGTCAAAGAACTCCTAAAAGGCCAGTGGAACAACTTTGGTTCGGGAATGTACGGCTCTATAGGTACCAGATGCTTGTACTCAAGACCAGATTCCGATTTCACTACTGGATTCTTCTTAGCTGTTCTCGATAGGGACCCGAAGGATATGGAGAAGTGTTTGAACGCTGAAAAGCAGTCACAGAAGCAATGGCAAGCGGTAAACAAAGGTAAATCGCAAAAGGAGGAAGAGATAAACGATAACAACAATGAAAATGGATTTCCTGAAGAAAATAATGAAAGCAGTCAAGAAAATGGCGAAGCAAAACCAAAATCTAAAAAGAAGAAAGATAAGTCGGAACATATTGTCAACGAGAATATAGAAACAGAACAGAACAACGCAGAAGCTGAAATAACAGACGAAGCTCCGAAAAAGAAGAAAAAGAAACGTAAACACGATGAAAATAATGTAGACAACGTTATAGAACAATTGGACGATTTAAGCGTGGAATGTGAAGTAGAAGTCCCTAAAAAGAAAAAGAAGAAGAAAGATAAACACACAGAAGAACAGACAAATGAGACTAGTATGACAATAGACACTTCTGAAACTAACGGAGATTTTCATGAACATAAAAAGAAAAAGAAGCGTAATAAAGAATTAGAACATGAAGATGTTGAAGAAACAGAAGTAAAAATTAAGAAAAAGAAATCCAAAAAGAGTGATTCGCAAGAAACAGAGATGGATTATGCAGAAGATTTAGAATTAGAAGTGCCTAAAAAGAAAAAGAAGAAGAAATCTAAAGGTGATTGAAGTTTAAGCTGAGCTTGTATTTTTTTTAGGTTTTTTTTTATTACGACTAATAAATGCATTCAAGGATTTAATTTTGTGTTTTTATTGTGCTTTCGTGAAATGTACCCATATTAGGAGTTTTTATTTGTAGACTACAACATCTTATTTGATCATTATTACAATATTCGACATACAAAAGTCCCAAGTCAAAATATTTTTTGGTATTTTTATAGCATTTATAAGGCGGTGAAGGTGGTAAGCAATCGTTGCCACCCATAGACGCCTGAGACACCAGAGGGTAACAAGTGCGTTGCCGGCCTTTTGGGAGTTAGGAATTTAAGGGTTGTTAGGGAATCGGGGATTGGGAAGATTGGAAAGGGAGGTAATTGGGCCTCCGGTAAACCTCACACACAACGCAAGCTTTGTTTCACGTCAGTTTTCTACGAGGCCGTGGTATCACTCTGAAGAACTCTTCCTAAGCATGGCTCTCCCACACTTAAAATATGCGAAAGTACACTCAATACAAAAGATTCAATCGTCTAGACTTGCAATTACAACCTTTATCAGACATTAAAAAAAAAACACTTCTACAGTGTTCAATAAATCTTGTACACAAGTGGGGCAAATGTCATAAACGACGATTATTTCGTCTCGCCATCTATTCTACGAAGTACAAGACCACTACGATCCTTTGTTGTTCTTTGTCCAATTCAATTTCAACCGTATTTTGTTGACATTAGAAGTTTGTTTTATACTGAGAATGGGAGTAACACGCTACGCTGTTATGGTGTCACGAATGTGTCGTGCGCCCTTATTTCTTTGCATATTTGGCGGGTCGTATGAAATTACGATTGTTATAGTAGGTTATACCTACTGATAATACCTACGATGACGGGATACCTAGGTAACTTGTTCTCGCTATTACTTTATATTAATTGTTATACCTAGTGCTGGCATTTTGAGAAGTTCTGAAAAGGTTAACTCTTTTTTAAGCTATAAGCCGGTAAACGAGCGCGCGGATCACCTGATGGTAGGATCTCATGGTAAGCAATCGCCGTTGCCCATGAACACCGAAATATCAGAGGCGTTACAAGGCTTTGCCGGCGTTACGGGGTTATCGGGGTTGGGAAGATCGGGAAGCGTGCTAATTGGGGCTTCAGTAACCTCACTCAGTCAACGAAACAACGCCAGCCTTATTTCACTGTTTCGTCTGAAAAAGTAAGCACATGGAAAGGATCTTCTGTACAATAGTTGGTCAGTTTAGAATCCGTAGTAACGACTAGTGACTAAGGAGCAGTTATAATCATTTTCTAATGTGTAATGGCACCCTATATTTTAACTGAATCACAAATTAAATACAAGCCTCTAGGAGGAAAGGTAAGTAGGTATATCGACCACTCTAACTGTATAGGTATTAATTCTCCAAGTTACCTACATATTTGAAACTTACGATGGTTACATGATTTAAAGTATTTCAGGGCAATAAGGTAATTTTTCGTGAATCAAGAATTACTGTCGGTTACCTAATGTTCGTTTGTAGTTTTGACCGATTAAACTTAGTGCTTAGCCTAACGGTAACAGTGATTGATTAACTTTGTAAAGCTTAGTCATTATTATTTTGTTTGATTGTTGAAACTGTTTAGAAGAACTGTTTCAAACAAATGACCTTTAAAGACCTTGGGTCTTAGCCAATTTACAACCGTTTCAAATCAAATCTAATTCCACAATCGTTATCCCCTTTGTGATAACGATCTTAGAGATCGGTAGGTACCACCACAGATGGGGCCCAGTAGGGCTTATGCTTGATCCGGAGCTGCGGACTACCTAGCGGGTTTACTGGGGCTCCGGCTTGAAAAGTAGGAGTAGGAACAGGGTGTTTTTTTAGAGTTCGAAACGTCGATCTTCCTTCTTCGAAACTTACTTAGTGAGGACATGCGTTTCTTTTTTTAAATAAAAAACGGTAATGACGAAGCACATTCAAGCGTCCCTCACTACGATTCTTAGACAAATATTTCTTTAGCTCACTGCCCAGTTGACATATTAAAACTCCGTAATAATTTAAAAAACGGTTAGTAGGCCAAACCCTTTAGGTTATTATGAAATATGTAGGTACAAAACTTCCTTATCGCGTTACTTAGCCTTGAGCTAATAGGAAAAACAAGTAAGTAATGTTGAAACAGGCCTCAGACGGCGTGCTTAGATGAATCGATTAGACGTAATAAGTTATTCAAGTGTTTTAGTTAAATTGGTGAAAATAGGTTTAGGGCGACCAGCGACCAAGTTAGCTTACTTAGTCTGAATAACGTTAATGACTTATGTATAGAGATTTATTATTTTCGGTAGTCGTTTGTTGTTATTTAATACCTGCTGTATTATTAGTTAGCTACCTACTTAATTTAATCTCAAAATGTGGTACCGCCTTTTCGATTAGATAATCATTAACTGCCGCACTCAGAGGCATTTAATGATAGTAATAATTTGTACCTATTAAAAACAATTGTTAAGGACTGGTTTGAGCAAACATTAAATGACTCCGAGTACCAGAGACAAATATTACCTAGTTAGGTATTTGAATACTTTGTAAGATGTCTCGGTAGATTAAAAAAAATAATCGAATCCGTCTATAAAATGATAAAGTTTAAAATTAATGTGGTGCTGTGGATGCGTTTGGCTTCCACTAATCAAATTCTTTGGGATACATAGCATAAGCACTGGTGGAAACGGACTCATCTAAGCTATGTTTTCTATATGGAAAGATGCGTGCTATGAATGGCTTCCCTACTATCGATACATCGGATATTCGAGTTGCACAATTCCACCGCTCGTATCAATGGAAACGGTGACAAAGTTTTTTTCGTAGCATGGCTACATAGCATATCTCTGATGAAAAAGCACCCTTAATCGACGCAAGTAGATCTCTATTGTATTATGTCCTACGTTATTCTGTTATTTACTTAATAACAAAATCCGTTGCTAAGCAACCTGAGCTATATTATCATGGTTGTATCCTCCAAGCGAAGCCTTTAGGGCGGGCGTAACAGGCGGGCCTACGTCAAATCGATTCCCAACCAATGAGCGACCGGATGCCCGATATTATGACACTGGTGTCACTCAGTACCTGTCACTCAATTATTCTACAAGCTAAAATGAACTCTAATGTCTAGTGTTGGAGTTGAAAATTGAAGTGTGAGTGTAGAAATAAATGAGCCTACGTTATTGGCTGTCAGAATTGATGTTACCTCCGCCCATAAGGTTGTTGGTTAACTAAATTGTAAAGAATTATAGGAATTATTGGTTTCTGAGGTTTATACCTACGTGTTGTTTTGGGTTAAATATAAATACAACGTGTGTCTAATAGATTTAGATTTTAGCTATAAGGAAAAAAATTCTTCATTAATTTCAGTTTTATGCTATGTTCCTTTTACGTTTAAGTCTTTGACTGCCAATAGAAAACTGTTGAAGGCAAATCCTCCGCTAACGTCGATCACCGGTGACCACCACGGCGTTCAATGTGTTAAAAAAAAAGAAAAAAAAGGTACTTAGGTATAGTGAGAATGTTCCATTCAAAACTATTTCTTTCAAATACATAATTTCCTTTCAGTAACGAGGAACTGAAACCTATTGTCAGTGCGTGCTAGCCTCCATAAACCAGTTATCGCCTACAATCGGCCGCGATACCTTATTTATTGTGCTACATTGTTATTATAATAAACGCGTCCCAACGTGTTATTACTAAACTTACAGGGTCATAGGAATGTAATCATATTCTTATCTTAATGTTTACACGTACTTTTACGTTAAAAATCTATTCGCCGTACTCAGAGTCATTTAATGGGTACTTAAGCAAGTCCTTAGCAATTGTTTACGTTACTAAGGAATCGTTTAAGTAATTAATAATGTCTCTGAGTACGTCAGTTAATGAATTACCAAAAATATTAAGGTGCATCCCGATCGCGATCTGGCGAATGCGCAGCTTGCTTCCCCGCAGAAAAACCGCATGAGCGGCATGTTAACTACAATGGATGCACCAATCAATAATGACACCATTTTTTTATTTTTTTATTATTCATGTTCACAATATATAGGAAAACACATATATAAAATTAAAGTACATAGGTTTTAATTACCAGGAGAAAAATATCAAGTTTATAACTACGGAACGAAACATTCATCTACCTTCGCTACGCTGCTACGCCGTAGCGCGACTACGAGTCGTAGCAACTGCTACATGGCTACAATCGAGTAAGGAAATACCAAAGATATTAGTTTTTATGACAAAATGTCGTACAATTTAGAATTAGGTCAAGTACGAATCAAGTATTTAATCGTAATTGGAGGTAACGAGCGCTTGTTTGTTCCTCAAACGGCTGAGCTTTGAGGAAAAAAAAGTATTTCTAAAGTGCCGACACGACCCTATTTACCATATATTAAGCTTTTGTACTGACTGCAGATAAATTATATGATTTTAACTTCGATATTTTAGGCATTTACAGTTACACTGCAACATTTTAACGTTCAATAACCTTTTCGCTTCTTTCGGGTTTTACATTGTTTATGACCAAAAATTGTCTAATTGTACCTAATTGCAGTGATGACACAATTCAAATGTGTTTTTTTTTGTTTATTTCTTTTCTATGTATTATCAAATATCAATTATTTAAAAAATATATTATGACATTCCTATTCATAAGTTTTTGCTACGGTACCTATTTCACATCTGGAATTTTCATAGGTGTATATCATCCAATTAAATAATATCTTCAACTGGGGTCGGCTTATGATGTATCTGCTTATGATTTATGATAAAGTATCGAACACATACACGATACAACTTTATTTGCAAAACATACACAGTCTGCGAATCACGCGAGAGTATAATACTTAGCGTCCCATTGTTTATGCAAAGCGACTGAGCTTGCAAATGTCACATAGCACATTAACTTTAACTAGCATTACTGTATTTACTTTAATAACTGTATTATCATGAAACGGTACGGTTATAAAACTAAACTGCTGATTGAAGGTCCAAAATCCCATGTTTCTATGGTTATTTTATAGTAAAAAGGGGAGGAACTGTTCGCATATCTATGAGGGACATTCTTTTGGATTTATGAGTTAGATCATTACTAGCTTGAGCTGCATGTGGGTGTTGCTTTGAAAGATTTTTACATTATGTTGTATGATTTTTATAATACTATCGTAAGACACACTAAATTAAATCAAGGTTTACACACGTATATTAATGGATAAAAGCTCTACTAGTTTTCAGTTACAGAGAGACTCTTCATTATGAGTAGCGTGCGCAGAGACGTCGCGTAGCCTAATCTAGTAAAACTTTTCTCCATTAATGTACGTGAGTTAATCCGTAATTTTTAAGATTATAACAACAAATTCTCGCAGTCTACTTTGTCTGGCGTTAATTTCGGTGTTTCTTTGTGTAAGAAATGTTATTAAATATTGCTCCTTAAGGGTGGTTCACCAGAGCTATCCTACGAAATGTAATAGCTAAGCTGTAAAACTATATGTGACTGTTTTCATTTATACTGAGCTACGTAGATAAGCGAGGATGATGCAGCTCGAGTACGCGATGTATCGATAGTAGAGAAGCCAAACGCATCCACAACAACGTAGCGTAGCACATCTACAGCACCGTAATTCATCAAAACAAGACACTACACTTATTTTGTTTAAAAAAGTGCGTTAGACTAACTTTTGTTTAAAGGACATTGACCCCAACAGTGTACTATTAATCAATTTAGTATTCCATCCTTTATGTACCAGTTGTTTGTGAAATCGGGGCCAGTGTAACACAATAGTTGGAATCACATGCATATTTACGTGTTCGAGAAAATCCTTAGAATTGGTTAGCACATATTATTCACACTACTATTAAATAGTAAGCCAGTAATTAACGTCCTAGGCAAATAAAAACTAACGAGGATAACCTAATTACTTTCTATATTAGGTACTAGGTTTTGCTGTGGCGTTGCTTGTTGGATTAATTTTATTTTTTTTTGAGTGTACAGATAGTGTTGTTTATTACGCTAGTATTGGATCTCGTAAGCATTGGACGTATCTAACTGAATAAACTATAGTCTACCTACTCATCACATAGTAATACTCAAGAAATGACAATTTCGAAAATGGTTAATGACGATGATGAGTGTGGGAGAGTCATGTTTCGGCACGAATGGTTACTCCGGTCGAGACGCTTCGATACCACAGCCTCCTAGAAAACCGACGTGAAACAACGCTTGCTTTGTATTTCGCTGTGTGAGTGAGGTTACCGGAGGCCCAATCTTCCCAATCTCCGATTTCTCAAAAACCCTTAATTTCCTAAGCCCAAATGCCGGCAACGCATTTGTAACGCCTCTGGTGTTTCGGGTGCCCACCCATGGGCGGCGGCGATTACTTACTATCAGGTGATCCGTCTGCTCGTGTACTGGCTTATACCATAAAAAATAAAAATTATTGTCATTTTTTTTCCTAATAATTAAATAGTGAGATATAAAGTATAAGTATATATTAAGTATAAATAAAGTGTGTAATTCTGTTATTCTAATATTATATTTCCAACATAAATGTAGTTAACGTGTAACTTAATTATTTATATGAATAAGCAATTACTATACTTTTTATCCCATTAACTTTTTTATTGTGATTGAAACAAGAAAGACTGCAGTAGCTTTAACTGTACAGACATAACTATAGATATAATAGCATACTATGTTCATGTTTTGGCACACTGCATGCATGTTTGGATGTTTACTGCATTCACGAAGGATAATAGTTTAGCTGCAAGGAATGGAAAGGAAACAACCGAATCATTTTAAGGATAAATAGTAGAACTAATATTATAAATTGGAAAGTTCGTTTATGTTATGTTTTGTCCATCAATCACGCTGAGGCTACTGAACGGATACGGAACGGAAAAATAGTAAATTTAAACTATATTCGTCTTTATTTCAACCTGTACAAAGAGAATGAAGAAAGCTTACTCATCATAATAGCGCGTAAAACCTTCAGTTATGTAATAGTTATTAAGAAGAGTTATGTATTTATTATACATAGAAGCACAACGTCATGAAATTAATTTCCGGATTTTAACACGTCATTTAAAATGGAGCACCCATTTACTTACGCAACTATATACATATGTATTATGTACAATATAATTTAAAACACGTAATTGGGACATAAAACGAAACATTCCCTAAAGCAAGAGGTGAAAAAATATAGTCTTAACCTACATAAACACGACGCTGCGATATGCTTCGTTGACCGGCGGGCAACTCGTGTGCGTTAGAACGACTAGACCGCTTCAGCAATTTATGAAAGTATAATGTATGTAATAAAAAAATGTTGTATGCGTTTGGCCACCAATCCGCTTATCGCCTGGACGGCGAAGCGAAGATTTAAGATTAATATTCTAATTCTTGATTGGACATGGTTTTAAATTTAATTTATGGTCACGTTATTTTATCATTTGGTTGAGTAAAATTGTGGACAAAACTCATTATTTTTAAGATTTTTTAGACACTAGATTTTTGTCATAGTATAATTATGTAGGTACTATCAATTTGAATTATTTTTAAATACAGATTTAAATATCAAGCTTGTCTGCGCCTGCGCTGAGATTGTAGCAAAAGTTGTGGCTACGCAAAGGAGGTGGCGACTACGTCGTAGCAACTTTGCTACGGCGTAGCTCGTAGTCGCTCAGTAATATGTAAAAGTTCTGTATCTGGTGTTTCACTGAGTAAATTGGTTTGTAAATTGTAAAACAATGATCTTAGAAAATACAAATACTATTACTTTTTACGTCTTCCCAGTGGTAGTATATCAGCGTTGATTTAATTTTATTTATACTAAATTGAAATATGTGAATAGTCAGAAAATTTTAAGGACTAAAATCCTGAATTTCCGTGTCCTAGATAGTTTATCGATTAACATAACACTTGGTCCGTCTGTAGCCGCGCACACGGGTGCGCTGGCCGCCGGCCGCCGTTGCCGCCCATTCGAACAGCCGTCACTCTGTTCCGTTAACAAAACATAACCGGACGACTACCACATTCACAACAAAAACAACCAAATACTTTAATAAACATTATTTAAAACTTTAACTACCAAAAAGGCTTTAACTGAAATTCAAATAAAAAAAAATAAAAACAAGTTTTTTAATCTTTCGTCGCAGACGTTTTCGTAATTTAAACATCGAATGTTTTTACCCGGAAGTTACGTCGTACGTTGAGGCGAGTTCGTGAATTGTAATTCTGAATTTGAATATTTGAACTGGATTTTAGTGCTTTGTGATTGGTTGTGTATTTAAAATAGGTTTTTGTTGATAAAATGGCGACCGAGGAAGCTGTGCCGGCTAATGCTGTGGTAAGATTAGATTTTTTTTATTAATGCACATTTAACTAATAATATTTTTTACTAAAATAACATCAGAATCATTATTAAGTATTTCTATATGTTTTATAACGGTTCAATAGATAACCTGTTGACACAGCTTTAATAAGTATATTGCCCTAATAGTTTCGTCGTGAATAGCATTTCTACAAAGTGCCCAACATTCCATAATTTTAATGGCAGCCATGAAAGCTCATTATGTCGTTTTAATGAGCTATATGGCTTCGCTTTTATAGTTATATACGATACAATCTATGCTATGAATTAATAACTATATGTTTAATGACTATATTATCTTTATAACATCATTAATTTAAGTATTTTAATCTAAAACTGCGTAGAAGAAGACAAGAAGTAAAATACCAACTACGCATTTGAATTCAAGCTGATTAAACTCCCAAAAAAATCAGAAATATTGCACAATGATATAGCACATAACAAAGGCGAAATAATCTCAACAAATATCAACAAATCCAAGTCTGAATCACAATAATTGATATAATCATCGACACGCTAAAATAATGACTATAGGTACGGCGATAAAGTCCATAATTACACGTGACTAACTTACGAATATTGCTTCTAGCTAGCTGATTCATTTTATAACTTATAAGTTTTATAAGTTTAAGTTACCGTCCACTCAGTCGTGACTCGTGACTGCGGTTACTTAGTCACGCAGCGAGCTGACTCGTTAACTGTTATCTCAAAGAACATCTAACGATTGACTATACCTGGGTTAAAGTTTAACAAATCATTAGTAACTGCGAACCAGTCAAGGTTTCACGTCCTAACAATGGTTTCTGTTGTTGTTCTGGATTATTGTGTAAGTTATACTTTGGTTGTGTAGTCTTTGAATCTTAGTTTATGAAAATTTGGGACGGTATATTTAACCGGCTTCCCAAAAAGGAAGAGGTTCTCAATTCGGCCGGTATGTTTTCCTATTTTCCATGTATGTACACTGTTTACGTCGAGGTTTATTGACCTATTTGCTTGATTCTTTTTTTAAATATTTGTAGCAATACAAAAACCGCCATCGCGATATGTGAGATTTGGTAATTAACGAATAAACATAAGTTATATAGTGATAATAGTTTAGTTATGAAGTGATATTTTAGGTACACAAATGACTTACACATAAGGTCGTCAAAAACGTCAAGTTAATGTAAAAAGGTTCTTATTTCTCATTGCCATTATGGCTATTTTCCAACGACAAACAAACTGAGTGTTGTTAATTTACAAGATCGTTATCACTTTCAAGTTTTAGCAGATATTATCACAGTAGAACTAACAATGTGGCCTTCGGAGGTAACATTGCGATTAGGTTGTTAGCCCCCTACAACTTTGGTAAGTGCACCCTTAGCTTAAGTGATCTTGCCTACTCCCAATCAATCACCCACGTGGCCGGCATGAATCGTCAGTTCATGAATGAACATGGACAGTGGTATCAGTTGATTGGAAGTAGGTGGGTGGCCGGGGCGCGCGGCAGTCCGCGGCCGGGCCGGACCGAGGTATGTCGCGTCGGCCGCACCCCCGGCCGCGCCTACTGACGCGTCCCTGTCGCCAGGCTGCCCCAGAACCCACGCCGGCACCAGATCCGACCCCGCAGCAGCCTCCCGACCCGCAGTCAGACGACGAGCGAGAACCTGGGGACTGGCGGCCTTCCCGCCCCGCAACGCCACCGCAGCGTACCGACGACATCTCCGAGGGTTCCGAAGCCACTGCTAGACCCACCAGAGCTGAACCAGCGAGTCGATACGGCAACCTCAACTACTGGAAAGCCAGAAGAGTTACCTTCTACAGAAATGGAGACCCATTTCACCCCGGTGTGGAGTTTCGGTTTAAGCCGGGCAGAGATCTGGCGTCCATGGACTCCCTTCTCGACAGGCTGTCAGAAAGACTGGAACTGCCTCGAGGAGCGAGGTTCATCTTCGGTATGGACGGAGACAGAAAGTACAGGCTTGAGGAGTTGGAGGATGGAGCCTCTTACGTTGTATCATCTTATAAGACGTTCAAGGTAAGAATCCATTTGTTATTCTAATGCGATCTTTATACAATTACTTGATTCTATAGGCTCACGAACTGAAACCGACACTTTTGATTACTATGGTAATTGCTTCATTTGCGTAGAAAGAGAGAGATCTAAATAAGTAAACAAAAAACGTAATTAAGATCTCAAAGATCAATCGAAGTTATTCAATGAAATTAAAATCTAATTCTTTATAGGTACATACATAAAAAGTAGTTTTTCTTACATACATACATACATACCTATACATATTGCGTGTACCTATGTCTCTTGATAACAAAACTGTGAACTCAAAATCCTCATTGTTTCCACGAAATAATTATAGAGTCTAGACGACAAAACCTGCAACATACAATTAACACCTGGCCCACTTCTAAACGCGAAAAATATTCAATTACAAGCATTTATTTATGAAACAATTATAGGGTTTCGTGAACGCCAAAATGTCGTGGGACCTTGGAGATGTGGGTCAGAGGATAAGGGCCACGCACCGCAACCTGTATTTGCATTTTGATTACATACAACTTTGTTTTGTAACATCGATAACATTAATTGCAAATAAATTACGTTTGGACTAAACACTGCTAATTTAGGGCCCGGAAATTGGTGGGAAACCAAAGGGTTTCCCGAAGTCGTAAGTTTTGATTTGCGTGTTCGCTAATTCCTTTTGCAATCGTATTTACTTTTGTACTTTTGTGATTCGAGATGTATTGTTTTTAAATTCTAATCATCATTAAAGTACTGTTTGTTTTGTAATCTCCTTAATACATTAAAATAGAGCGTAATTGGTAAGATATGCAATCAATTCTCATCTTTTGACTTTTTTCAACTCTTTACGATTATCGTGGTTACCGGCAGCCTTTGTAACTGTCATCCATCGAATCAAGGAACCGAAAGAATACATTAAATTTAATTAATAAATACCCTACCTAAACTATGCCATACTATGGTATACCCATGAATGATATAGGCATTACTAACTTACAAGTTATTTTTTTCAATAGAAAATCGGGTTTTAGTTATAACTTATTATACAAATAATAATAATGACTCCCGAATAAAATTCAATAAAAATAAGTTACCAAAAAAATACTTAATGAAAAAAAGCTCTCAAGTTTTTTCACAATGGCGGCCATGTCAAATGCCTACGACCGCTAGCCGCAGACTGGCAACGACATCTACAGGGCATTGCACTTTGCACTTAATATGCACCAAGGCAACGCGTGGATTACCCACCATTAACATTCGAGACTAGCTGTCGACGGCACTGCACAGTGCACGTGTTATCTCGACATAAAGAAACACGTTTCCCTTGGTATATGTTTGGCTTAGACAACCTGAGATTAGGAAGTAGGCGTTGTAAAAAACGTGGTTTTCTTTGTTTTATAGCTTTCATGGTAGATTAATATTTCGAGTTGTTTTGATTGAGTAGTTAGTTTCTTCGGACGCATGTGCGAATTTGTCATAGGAAACCAGTTTAGTATAGTTTTATGACGGATTGAATAAGTACATTGCGAGTGCAATGTACCTCTATAAAATTCGTTTGGTTGTGGGGTTCGGATTGTGGGATAAGTAAGCAAGCCCTACTTTTAAATCTATAACGCATTAGCTCGTAGACAAATGTGTAAAGACATGTTAAAGATAGACCTACTTTCTATATTATATTCTAAATATTTTACCCAATTTTTACCGGATACATTTCGGTGAGTGTGCGGCGGATTTGCACAACTCGATTCCCAGCAAATTTAGAAAAAGAAAGTTATATGTTATATCAAAAAGTTGGTTCAATATTAACATACACACCTCACATAACCTAACCTAACGTTACAATACAAACATTTAACAAGTACTTGTCTAACACCAAGGACGTTATAGAACCGAGCTACTTATTATTCAGTGCGTCGCTTCGTGTAATCAGTCTTCCTTTCATTTCATATCTCTGTATTAACATATTGACCTGGAAAATCAAAGTTATGTTGAACAGTTTGTGTCTTACGGTTACTGATAAGCGTTGAATATCTTTGTATATATGTACTTACTATTCTATGTAACGTTTTATTAAGTTTATTGTAGTTAGAGGTTAGTAGCAGCGCGACAATCGCCGCGTCGTGTGTCGCGGAATGCTGCTCATGAATATGAGCCTCTAGCATGGCTTGAAACTAGTCGAGTTCCTCGTCAAAAAGTTATGTGAGTAAGTCAATAGTATAATAATTAATTTAGAATGTCTCACGAAAGTTAAAAGAAAATTATAGTTAGAGGTTCATGAATTGTTAAAGTTACATTGTAATTACTTGCTGGGACACCATTGATGATCATTTTGAAGTCTGAACTATGACAACTTGGCATAGAATCGAATATAGGAGTTTACTTTCAGTAATTGCTACAATCATATAGCGATCAGATTGGCGATATAAATGAAATAACCGATGAGCATGCATGAAAAGACTGATGACTGTTGATGAAGCGAAAGAAGTATGTAAGATTCGTAGCAATTGGCGTTCCTTAGTCTCTGCCTACCTCCATGGGAGACGGGCGTGAGGTTATGTATGTGATGGTTGCTACAACTAGTAGTTTATCATGTCCTCAATGATGCAATCTAGGCACACTTACTTTAATACAACTATAAACCATTTACTACAAAACACAAGCTTTTCAATAAAGGCTTAGTTTCAGTTTATTCCAGTAGAAGGCGCTACTGAGGCAAATATGTTTTTATAAGTTACACCTACTTTACTCACTTATAACATCTAATATTATGATTTAAATTGAGGCATGACAAAATCCAATTACCCCCTCCGCAATCTTCCCACGACTTTTCAACAACCCTTAAATTCCTAACTCCCAAAAGAACGACAACGCACTTATTCCATATTATCCATTCCAGCTTATTTCATAAAAAATCTACTCTTTTAGAAATACTAAAGAGTTCAATTTCAAATTCGTCACGCCTTTACCGTGTCAAAATTATAACCACTTGCGTGTTGACGATCGAGAACGGCATCTTAAAATTACAATAATTTTGGCTTATATAAATTAGATTCATTAAATAAAATCTTTATATACTTTTATAAAAAGGTGTAAACGTTCATTAAGACTACTTTGAAGGACAAACAAAGACTTTTGAAAAATCTAAAGCAATATAAAAGTAATTCGTCTTAGTGGCCTACTTTTAATGTTTTCCGGGTCGTTAATTTACTTTGTTATAAGTATTATTACTCATACTGGCTAATTGTAATGCATACATCATTTTGAAAAATGGTTCCGTATAAGTTTACCTCATTATAATACTTCTAACGTCTATATTATAGGTTGGTTGAAAAAATATAGAGTAACCCATATTAGGGCTGATTTTTCCATCACCGAATAGATTTTATCGGAGGAAAAAAATTAAAATTTACAATTCTTATGTATCTTATCTCATAATAATGCCAAATTTATTCTCAATTTAATTTTACTCAAAGTAAGAATGTTTCGTGGATTGAAAAGATCGGCCTTTAAAAATTAAATAATAGTAATAAAAATAAGAATAGTAGAATCCAATTCAAATCCTCCAAGACAAGACGTATCAACCAAGGGCCCCTAAAAACAAACTGTCATCAACACTATCGATAAGGGTTGAATAAATGAATAATAAGTAAATAGAATAATAGTTGGTCGGTCACAGTACAGCAACACATAACATAATGTATGTACTATGTACAGAAACTAACGGACGGTTACATACAACACGCGAGACTCAATTAATAACTACTTTTTTGTATTTTTAACGATCTCTATCGCGAAATGTGGCGTAAATAATTCAATTTATTATACTTCACTGGCGTGTTGTGTAAGCTTGACTTAAATTGTGGTTTTATTGAGATTTTTGTCGTCGATTCTAACCTTTGATTACGTGAGATTTTGCCCATAGATTCAGTGGCCGAGGTCGCGAATGTCGGAATAAATTTGACGGCTTTTGGCAGCGTTGTGTGTTTTCGGATTGTAATTAGGTCATTGTAGATTAATCTGAAGTCAGTGTATATTATAGATTTACTCTGAAGGTGCCAGATGGGGCCCAGTAGGGCTGATACCTGATCCGGAGCTGCGAACTATCTAGCGGGTTTACCGGGGCTCCGGCTCGAAAAGCAGGAGTAGGAACGGGGTAATTTTTAGTTAGTAAGTGTCTGACACTCCCTCCCGCCTCGCCCAAGGCAAGAGAAGATTTTGGATGATGTTCTTCCCCTGAAAAAAAGTCCATAGTTGCCCTTTAAACAAATGCTAATTAATTAGGTAGGTAGGTATAATAGCTTCTCTAACATAGTGGTAAAGATAATAGATTTATCAACTGCCTAAGCAACAATATTAAGAAATATACCTTTAATTAAAATTTAGATAAACTCTGTGTACAAGTCCAAGCTCACTTTAGTCAATGAAAATGTAAACTAAAACCTAAATTTCCGATTTTAATCTCACGCTTAACGCGTCATGCGCCATTTTAATGTAACAAACGACCTACGAGGCAGTCAAGGCAGTACCTAAGTAAATACTTCATGACGAAATTGAATTAAAGACGATGACTAGCAAAATTGTAATAACCTCAAGTGTTTCTGCAAGAACATTGTTTCATAGTGCTAATACAATACTGCGGGGGCCTAACGACTTGGGTGCGGCTCGTACAGTCACCGTGTAAATTATTCTATGTACTAACGCACTCATTATTGTGAGAGAAATGCATTGTAATTTAATGTTTCAATGTTTTTCTACTATAAAATGTACTTGTAGTAGATAATCATTTAGAATTTTTAACCATAAATAATAATCGGAATCTAATGTAACATAATAATAAATGAATAATTTGGGCTTAAAAACTGCGGTCGCGTAGGCAACGCTACAGCTGCTACGCGCGTAGCGTAACGTCACTATCTGCTACGATCACGCGTAGTATGTTTGCTACGGTCTACGCTCGTAGCGTTAATAAGTACAGATAGGTTTTCTATTTTGCTTATCTTTACAATAAATGGTTATGAAAAATGTTTCTGATAATATTAATCTAAAGATTTTTTAATATGTTACTTAATTATGCTCGTAGTTGATTTTACATTCACTGGACATCGTAATTCTCAAATGAAGACAGAATACCAATAGTGTTTATGTTTTTAATGACATTATTGGCTTTCTAACACCAGGCTACGGTATTTAGGAACATAGTACGTTTATAAAATTGTGGGTAAGTGAAGGTTACTATTAAAGAAATTGCTACAGAAGGTAATTTTCGATTCAAAATATGGCATTAAAATCTAAAACCGTTCCAAATTGTGTGCTATTACGAAAAATTACACAAATTGTAAGCAAATTGTGAATTATAAAGATTAAAGCTACAGTTAAAATTTTGTTTTGATGAAATAATATCTTTAGTAAAGAAAGTTTTTTCCCCTATATCATGGGTGCGTTTATAAATATACAAGGTCACATACATTTCACAAAGATGCTCCGTGCGAGAATCGAACCCGGTAACCAGCAGATGTCACAAATGTCAAAGATGAAATAATTAAAAAATAATCAAAGATTTCATTACCTAATGTACCCCTATTATTATTACAAAGTAAGAAAAAAGCACAAACTTCCGAACCTCCAATAAACATTAGCATTTTTATGCTCGCCTGTACTTTTGAAGGAAATGTCTAAATTGCACTTTTGTTCCGCCGTACGTCGTTCGTGATTTCAGTGTAGCGTATCGAAACAGTGTAAACTTGCCTTTATATCGAGTGGCGAGTGGCGAACTGCTCACAAAATCGGGGATATGGGTCAGTGAGTGGGTACCTTAATGGCTTATTGTAACGTAACGCGAAATTGTGCGACGTCTTGAAGTCTATGTTGGCAGATGTGCTGTATCATGGTTCTTATAATATTATCTTTCGCTGTCATGTCATACTTAGCATTTGTACTCAGTGATTATTAGGCACTTCAGTATTGTTTAGTTAGTGTAAGAAGGGTTCTCTTCAATCGCAACTTTCTCGATACATTGCCACATCACACGTGCATGTCGAATGCAATAAATTATTTAAAGAAATGCAAATCTCCTTAACATTTGCATATTTCTCGTAAAACAACATTTTCCTCTCAGTCATGCAAAGGGTCCAATAATAGAAAGTATTAAAAAAAATACAAAACCCATTAAATAACAAATAGACCGCACGACTTTGACACACTTTGCAAAAACTACATTTGATGTATTAACGTTCAATTATGAGCTTCTAAGAAATTTATTATTACGTAAAATTAGTACCGAAAATTGGATCAAGGTTGACAATAAGTGACCCTTCTTGTTTACGTTACATTTAATGAGTGAACCGAAATTCTTATCGGTTGCGTGCCTTAGTCCCCCAATAGCCCACGAGTGAGCATAACAGCTCGTAATTGCTTCTCGTGGTGAAATAAAGCAGCTTACCGCGACGTCTGGGCTGATCCGTATCTGACTGTACTTTACATTGCGTGGAATCTACTGAGAGTGACCTTGGTGCCCCCCGCGCGGCTCCAACCCTCCACCGACAAATAAAATTTCGAATAGTCTGCTTCATCCAACCGTCGTAACCGTACCTCCAGCATTCATTGTAATAAACAGCCCTATTACGTCGGTATAGGGTATCATCTCGTGTGTCCTTCGCGTGTTTTGAACCGTTGCGCTGTTGCGATGGGCTTTTGTTTTGTTGGTGCTACAAATTAGTCAGCTGTTGCGAGTGGGCCTAGTACCATATATGGTGGCTGCGAATCAAGACGTGCCTTGCTAATGAAGTGAATTCGTATCCGGGAATACTTGGACTTGATATTCAAAGCTCTACTACTGTCTAATAATATTTGTGGTGCATCCAAAGTGACGTGGCCTTAACAAAACATTTCATGTTTTCAAGTTTATCGAAGTAAAATCGATCATTTATGACCTAGTTTGTATCTGTTGGGTGAATCTGGAAATAACGATAACTTAGGTATGCAAATGAAGTTTAGTTAATGTGGTGCAGTTACAACAGATGATATTATTCTGTTGCTGTGTGTTTCAATAAACTCAAACTAATAAAATTAATCACATTATTTACTTATGATTAGTTTAAATCTTAGTTACACATATAATACACATCCATATATTCTACAGTGTACCTTTTAGCTCATCTAATATAGTTTGTAAAGACAACTAATTAATGTAAACTACACGATTCGTTTGTCAAAATTAGGTAATATTGAAATTCCCTCCATTCGTGTCACTATTAAAAATTTTAATGTTTACCATTGTATTGATTCATTAAGATGAACGACAATGTGTTATTAGAAAATATAAAACATATTATGACATAAACTTATACAACAACAAACTTTATAGCCACAGTTTTGCTACAAAAACAACTACATTTACTCATAAAGGTTTACACCGCACAATAAACTTATATGTAATCAGAAAATAAATAAAATAATGCTGCTAGCTGTGGGTTATTAAGTATGGAGATCACGCCAACATAATCGCGAGACTTTTTACTTTATGGTCATATAAAGCGCATAGTGTTGTTCGCGTGTTAGAGATTCGATCTCTGTTGACAGAGCGGGAACGACGCGAACACCATAGCGAATTAAAAAAAAACGTATTTTCTTAGCCACGTGACCACAATATTTTATAGGTCGCGCATTTGCATTCGAAGAGCCATAGAAAAGCCGTCCGCTAAGTGCTCATGTTTATTTGAAATTTATTTTTTACCCGACTGCGCCAGAAGGAGGGTTATTATAAAACGAACAGTGAACAGTGTAAGTGTCGTTTTATTGCTTCAAAATAAGGTGGCAGTAGAGTACAGGTACCTTGTAATTATTTATTTTAATTTTATGTAAAGATTTTAACTCCCTTAATTTGTATGTTAATAATGCAAGGAGACTTAATTTTTATTCTAATAGATTGCCTGTAAAATACAGCTCTACAAAACACATACTTGGAACTCGTTGCATTTTTTACATAGCTAGCTAACATAACAGAAAGATTATCAAAAAGCATTTACGGTGAATAACTAGAGACGTGCAAATCGCGTATCTTTAATGTAAGTATATGCAAATGTATGACCGTAGCGACCGGACAGACGTCACCCACTATACGTTACGGCTATCACTGTATGCAAAGTTAAACGGCGAAGTGACACGAAGACACCCGTCCACCAGTAGGTACTTGAACTTGACTCGAGCTGTTGAACGCAGGTGACATTTACAATCACACATTCGTCTTTTCACATGAATGAACTCATGAAATGTTTTATTAGGGCACTTATATCGTAAAAAATACTTAGGTGATTGTTACGTCACGGTATAAAGATTTTAATGAGCGTGTGTGAGCTTTGAGTTGTGTTGTGAGGGTATCCACAAGCTACGAAGGTGTGGCGTCCAAGCAGATATCGGTGGCTCTCAGCTGCTGACAGCTCGATGCTGGACAGCGAAGAAGATTCTCCATTTGTCGTCGTTTCGCTGCCAGTGTACTCCACTGAGCCATTTGTAAGTTTTTCTGGTTACTGTCTACTTTTTGGCATGTAATAGAATGTAGAAATTCTCTGCCAGATCGAAAGCTGCCGAGAGATTTGCTTTGTGCAAAATGCAGCTACGAAAAGTAAGTGATATAGTGCAGTCCCATGTAAAAAGAAAGTTGAAGCTCTTCACAATTACAATGTTTTGTAACATTTTAGTGTTTCTTCGTGACAGTCAGTTCAGTCTACAAAGGTATCGTTTGCAGTGTTTCCTAAAATATATTGCACGTAAATTTAGCGTCAATAACATATTTGCACTTTTCAAATTCAGTTGGCGATACTTTGAGTAAAAATATTTTAATTGCCAAAACTCATTAAAATAATTACGCATAAGTATATTTTTTCTACGGATTTAAAAAGTCCATTTACGAGGAAACGGAACAGCTAATAGCCTCTTATCAATTACATAATCCAGTGTTTTCCTTGAGTATTCAAATGAATTGCGTGATTCGGGCACGCTTGCCGAAACCCGCACGTCAAAACTAAGGTTATGTCACAAATGGCTTAATGAATGCGTAGTATTTAAATCATTCCTAGTGTTTGTTATTGCTAATGCTAGTTATTAAGCTCAGGGTAAAAGCGGTGGTAATATTTTTGAGAATGCTGGATCAAGGTTGTTTGGAGACCTTAAGATTGACATGGTCTGGAGACCTTGGTCTTTTGTATTGACATCTAAATTGGTTGAAATACTTTTAAGTAGTTTTTAAACTTGTGAAACTTCAAACTAAAAGATTTAATTCAGGCTGTAATGCCTTCAATTTAAAAACATTTACGTAGGCATCTACCTATACTAGGTACGTATACAAAAAGCCCTTCAAATCCGACTTCCTTATGGACACGAAATACAATTTTCCACGTAAACGACAAAATGACTAACATTTTCAGACATATTAATTTCAAACGCCGCAGTCGACTAGTTATGCAGCAATTTGAGACGTGACCTCGGCGGAGCTCCCCACACGTGGTGGACGATACGTGTGTACAGGCCACCCAAACCAGACCCCCGAACTATCACTCACTACCCCAAGATCCGCGTGAATGCAGTACTTTCGCGAGGGGGTGGAGGTCAATCGGTACCTTTGTACGTTATTCTAATTGCACGCACAGACTTGCGATAAGGGTGTCCTTGGAAGACGGTCAGTACCATTGGCCAAGGACTTTGGAATAATTTGGATGAAGCAGGGTTTTTGTTTACACGGTCAGTGGTCGGTTGGACGCCGTCGGTGGCTGTCTACGGCGGTGACGCGGTTGATTTACGTGACAAAATACCGCGACTTAGTATTCGGTATTGCGGGAAGAGCGACGAAGATTTGAGAGTATCTATCATGGTGAGCTTTCAACCATTTTTTCAATATTTAATAACTTACCTTCATAAGTTTTTGATACGATTTTTCGTGTAGGTACTAGATATTATATTTAATTGTTTTCAAAGAATATATATATATATATATATACAATACGAAATAACCTAAGATATCATTGGTATTTCTTTCAGCAATTTTTACTATTATTTTTTATAACGTTTCATTACATTAGGTAATATATGTTTATAATACCATGATATAACTTAACAAGAACAAAGACTACTAGGAATGTCATCTTTATAAAGAATCCTTAAAGGTACTTCTACCATTAGAGTCACATAAACAAAACTAGGTTAAAGTTGTATTCGCGGGGAGGTAAAAAATACCGGTCAACCACAGAACGGAAGCGAGGGAATTTACCAAAGAACCATAAAATTCTGAATAAATCCACTTCACTTGTAACATTCCCCACACATCAGCCATTGAAAAAACGTTAAAATGTTAACGTCGGAATAAAGTAACGTTGCAATACGTTTTATCGGACGGTGTCAAATAATTCTGTTGTTTTTATTTTAATGCACGTATGGTATGTGATATTTCGCCTTTTTTCGACGGGTTATGCGGAATCGTAGGCATTAAGTTCTAAAGTTTATTTTGCGCCACTTACTCGTATCTTTTTATGTACCGTAATATTCCTATGTTGAAACAGGTTGGTTAAAATGCATACTCTAAAATACTCTTATTTACCGTACTAAAGGCCTTTTTTACCCGTATTAGCTTTTTTTTATAAATACATTGCCTCACACTAGGATTTTCTCCTGTGTCGTGGGTGCGTTTACAAACATACAATATCACATACATATGACACCCAAACCCGAAACAACAATTTTTGGATCTCACAAATACTTACTCCGTGCGGGAATCGATTCACGACACGTTAAGCGGCAGCCGGTTGCCCAACCACCGTGCTAACCGTGCAGTCAGTCATTTTACTTATACTTTAAAGCATTTCGTACGATAACTACGTTGTGTATAATAGGGTTCCCAACAATCATGCCAATTTTTAGGAAGATGCGAATTAATGTAACCTTCAATGTCTATTTTGACCGGACTAGTACACTATCCGAAAGGTGACAGTGGGATTGAGACGAAGAAACGATATTATTTTTACATAATATTTTTCGACCTATGTAAAATTCTAGGATCATTTTACAGTATTTTATTGGCAGATTCAGTTTCCGGATTACATTACACAGAAATATGCACCAATATATTAAATATATATTGCCGTAATGTGCACCTCTGCCTACCCCTTCGGGGATAAAAGGCGTGACGTTGCATACACAGAAATAGACACTAATGGAATATCCACCGCATATCGGTTAAGGCCAAATGCAATTCACTAAACCTAATAAACCTACATCAAAAGATAGAAATTAAGATAATCGTCTGAAAATCACACGTATTGCAGTTCTTTTCGTTTGCATGTCAGTGGAAATTCGTCGGTCAGTTTGCACATTCATCAAACAATGAAATCGTGTCAGGGGCACGAAGCTCCATAGTTTTAGGTCGGGCCGCTTATATACCGAAATAGCTGAAAATACATACTTCTAATGACGTCACTAAAAGCCTATTAAAAGTACTTGAAGCCTAAATTCGGAGGAATGTCGAACCTTTTCGTTCGGTTGAAAGAAACACGGACTCTATTGACCTAAATTGTTTTATTTTATTATTTTTCACGGTATTCAGTACGTAGGTAGGTAAATGGTATGCGTGGCATGCTAAACGGTAAACTTAATAGTTCGTAATGAGCCATTGATTTAATTACAATAACTAATTATAGTAGGATGACGTAGGTACATTAAACCATTAATAGGTTGCTAGGACAAAACCTTTCCTTACCTATTTTTATCTCAAAAACCCTTCTTTTTTATAACAGAAAAATTCTTACCTTGCCGTCGCGACGGTACCGAGTGAAAAGAAACAAATGAATAAGGTAATTAATAAGACTGCAGCATGTGAACTCATTAGGTTGTAGGCAAGCCATGAATATTGCACTGGAATTCTTCTAGGTACCACAGACTATCAGCAATCTTATACTTCTTCATAAAAGTTGCACTTGTCATTTAGGCACAGGCCATGTAACATATTTCCTTCTTACTGCGCTCTTCTGATAATACTGGAGTCTATCTGCCAGAGACATTAGGTAAGTATAGCTGTAACTACTCTTTCTAGCTGCATTATAGCACATCCATTTCCAAAAGACTTTGAACTTTTCAAAGTGATCAGCACTGGGTAATGTCTTCTACTTGTCTTATTTTAAAGTATTATTTTTAATTGACAATAATTCTAATTTACTCTTAATCTATCCGTGATCTATAACAACAATGATTGGATGAAAATGAAATCAATTGCTATTTTGGTTTACCTTTTGCATCGGGCAATCATGAAAACATTATTATAAGATTTTTTAATTCGTAGGCAACAGATTTGCCCTATATTATATGAGATTCATACATCTACCAAAAAACTAGAGTTACTGTGAATATGAGCACCTCCAAAAACCTGTACAAAAAGCATGTAATGTTAATGAAATGTCATAATTTATTATTAACAACTACGGTTTTTAACAGGCGGCGAGCTACGGCAAAAAGAACGGCATGTGGTACGGCGGCACCACGACTGGTACCAGCGCTTGGTCGCGAGCTGGTACTCGCAAGCAGTCGGTCGCGGAGTCCGATGCTCCTCCTCCAGGCGGCGGCAAGCCAGCCAGCGGCCGCGTCATCAGGATCATCAATAATATGGACCATTCTATACAGGTAAGTGGATTCATTTATAAATCAGGCTATCTGTTTGTTGTACAGGTTGCCACAAATTGTGGCCACAACAATTGTAGAACCCAGACAAAACAAAGACTCCACGCTAATGCCTGTATGTGTAGTGTTAAAATATATTTCATTTATTACAATATTCGAACCTACTTAAAAAAATAACACCGTCTAAGTAGGACTCGTACTTCGTTACTTACTTATACATTATTTCTGAGAACTGGTCATTAAGTACTTAAACAAAAATTATAATAATTTTCTATGTATGTAAATTTTATTCAAATCAAAAGTAAAACATTCGCCCTATTACGTTGCTAGGCGGAACGCAGTAATGTTAAACCTGTATTTATTCTTGCCTACATTTTATAATATGTAACTACTTAGGTACCTACCATTTGTAAGGTACAGGGTGGCAGCAGATCGACCTATCCAATCTATGTAATTACTTGAACAGATTTTAAACATTACTCTTTTGTAATAAAGTCTAAAATCTTTTGAAGAGCTTCGATATGTTGGAGTATATTGATGTGGAATATGCAGATAATGAATTCACGGCTACGTTTTGTATTAATAATACGCTTTCAGCGAAGACCTTGGGTAGTAAACAGTGATCGCTGAAGAAGGCTTTGCGAAATTTACTCGAGGCCGACCGGTCATAAGTGGCTATACACGTATTAGAGAAAGCTACATATTACGGTGATTCACTAAGTATTGGGTTCTGCCAAGTTTGTAAAGGGCATTTGGAAAATATCTTAAGATATGTTCGAACATTACACCGTGTATATACACGGTGTAACAAAAAGGGAGTACACATATCAAGTGCACGGTTTCTAGATAACATAACAAACAACAATGAATTTTTCCAATATTTATTTATTTATTTTTCATGCGAATTTAAATAAGGTGGATAGGTACTAGGCGATCAGATTTACAGAAGAAATGTTTCGTAATTAGCGAGTGACCCCTGTAGTGTTGTGATACGTTTGTATGATTTATAAAATCAAGAACCATGCGACACCAAGTATTTGGTACCAATTTTTTTTTAATCGTATTTTAAGCTGAAACTTTGTGTAGAGATTCTATTCAACCTGTATTCTTCAGTGCTTCTTGATGTATATGGGTATTTTGTTACACGCTGTATATACTGGTTTATAACTGACAATAATTTTCATCTATGTTTTGCCTTGAATTAAGCTCATATATGCTGATTTCAGAGGCCATATGATAATGTGATTTCGCTTGTTTACAGTGCCGTGTTTTACTGAACTTACGCACAACACAGCCTTTTGAAGAAGTTTTGGAAGATTTAGGTCAAGTTCTCAAGATGAGCGGGGCTAAGAGAATGTACACAAGCACTGGGCAAGAGGTAATGTTTCTCACTTGGTTACATTTTACCTAATAAATGAATTACCGTATAACAAAAACATATTTTTTTATTTTGTATACGTCTATTACATAAACATTTACACAATATAGTAATTTAATACGGTATTTGTGACCAAAATTATTTCTATTCGTAGGTGAGAAGTTTCTCGCAACTACGGAACGAGTTCGCAGACGTGGAGACGTTTTATTTGGGTTCCTTGATCGTGGCTCCCGCCTTGAGCCCTGGCATCAGCGCCCCGCTACCTATTGAGTCACCTATTAGGAGGTAATTTGGGAAAACCGTATACTGTTATATGTAAATTTTTCGTTGCCACGTTAAGCACAATATCTTATATCTATGCTGAAAGATTGCAATGGGAAAGTTAGGTGATAATGATCCAACCACAACTAATGGCAATGACCTCATTTTTATTTAAAGATAACTTAGTTAAATATTTTATTAGGTACTTTACTTAGGTACTTATAAAGTGTATGAAAAACTTTATTTTAAAAGCCAAACTTTCCCCTTCGACACAGTTGTCCACTATGCATGTAGCCATCAAAGTTTTGTAGAAGAAGCATGAACTACTAAATGTATGTGAGTTGTAGATCTCGATCACGGGGTAACGTTGCGGCTGCGCCGATAGCTTCGGAAGACATGCGCGGGAGACGAGCGAGGAGCAAAAGTCGACCGCGGGTACTATATGCACCTGAAGGAGAAATCGTACGCAATTCAGGTAAATTCGTATTTTGGTTCCATTTTATTGCAATTTTGAAAAACAACCTTAGGTTATGAAACTTTAAAGTGGTTTTTTTTATAAAATTATGTGTTATACAGATTACACTTTACTGGAAGTTTTAAAAGAGGAGCCGATCAGGGTCACGATCAGAGGTCTTCGGCGCACATTCTACCCTCCGATACACCACGCACCCATCGACAACTCCCCCCCAGACAAGAAACTACAACTAGACTGGGTGTAAGTACTTAAAAGCATTGCTGAACAATGAACATTATTTGCATCAAAATCACGTTGAAAAGATTGGTAAATCTGAATGAAAATAATTTTTAGCTTACCATATTTGATGTTCCGAAATTAAATTGTTACAATATTAAATACTGCAACTGCAAATGTGTTTTTTTCTGTTAAAAAGGGCAATTCATAATTATATTAACTTTTAAACATATATTTGCCATTGAAAATCTTGTCTTTAAATTATTTATTTATCTATTAAACAGTTACGGCTACCGTGGATCGGATTCCCGTCGCAACTTGTGGGTGTTACCGACCGGCGAGCTGCTGTACTACGTGGCTGCGGTCGCCATCATGTACGACAGAGACGAAGAGTCCCAGCGACACTACATAGGACACACCGAAGATATACAATGGTACGTTTTTATTGGTATAAGGCGGTAAACGAGATACAGATGACACCAGGGGAGTTTCAAGTGCGTTGCCGGCCTTTTGGGAATTGGAGATTCAAGGATTTAGGCATTGTAGATGGGGGAGAGGAGGATTGAGCGCCCGGTAACCTCACTTACACGACGAATTAATTTTCTTTTCATTATAATGATAATTATGTTAGAAAATCGTTGAATACTCTTCGCTTAGCGGCATTTCTATTTAAATAAGGTGCCAAAAATTAAAAAAGAATTACAAAATGGATTTATCTAACGTTACATTTGTCGAACCAGCATGGAACTGCATCCATCACGAGAGTTGGTGGCGAGCGGACAGCGCGCTGGCCGCGGCAGGAGGGCGCAGGCACATGTCCGCATATGGAGCACCGACACGCTGCAGACACTACACGTGTTTGGCATGGCTGAGTTTGAAGCCGGGGTCTCTGCTGTTGCATTCTCTCAACTTGTAAGTACTTTTGAACAATATTAGGTAATTTGGAAGTTCCACCACAGTCAGTTATTTATTTTACAGTCAATAATTGTTTTCAAAATTATGTAATGACTTTTTTGAAATTCAATATATTGAATGTTACCTATTGGCCTATTCTACGTAAGAGGGTTTGCTATACTTTCAGTTATAAATTGCAGTTTAATAGATTAATATTTTTATCAGAGAGCACTGTTTTTCGCTCTCTGTCAAATGTAAGCGAAGTCTCTTCATAGTAGACTCTTAGGATATCCACCCAAAAGGTAGAAGATCGCAACAGGTTACTGGTGACAAAAATGTATTCTACTTTAGAGATCTGTGCTGATTAGTATTGTTATAACAGAATGGAGGCAGCTACGTGCTAGCGGTGGACGCTGGCCGCGAGAGCATTCTCTCTGTGTGGCAGTGGCAGTGGGGGCATTTACTTGGAAAAGTTGCGGTAAGTTTATATTTTCTAAACATTTAAGTTTTCTGAGTTAATCGAAGGTACTAAGTTGAATGTCCTTATTTTATATTTCATCAAACAGTTTAAGGGTCAATCTCCAAACTCCAAAATAACAAAGAAATACTATTTGAATATCATTCTTTTCAATGAGATACATAATTACCATTAAATATCTATATCTGAAAAGCGCCAGAGTGATCACATGAATACGCCTGTTTTGGAGATTGACCCTTAATTCCTTAGTTAGTTCTTTTAGCTAATTTCTTCACCATTGCATAGGTACTCTGTTCAAAGATATCTGTTAGTTATATTCTACCAAACACCGCTTAAAATATATGTATATACCATATATTATATTAAAATTTGGACACCACAGAGGACGTACACCAAAAACGATTTATGAATTCCGAAAATTAGCCTTGAGATATATAAATATCTACATAAGTACTTAAACTAAACTTATCTGCATTCAGGTATTCGTGGAGTACCTAATATGTGGTTACGATAAATAAAATCTAGATAAACAGTGAATGTACATTGTATGACGTAGTGTCTGTGACCTTGGGACCTCAAGGTTGGGCAGCACATTAAGATGTGGCGACATGTTCACCCTCGTAGCGACGTGTAGGTAAACTTTGTATTAAAACTGGTTACATACTTCTTCGGAGGAAAGGGGTGGATCAGGGTTTTATCAGGAGTTGTAAAAGGTACGGTAAAGGGTGTCCTTTTGGACTGTATTACACCAAAAAAGCTTTTCCTGCAACTAGAGGATCTCTTGACCATATTTGTGCCAATGTTATATTTCGAAACATCTTCCCTATATTAACTTCTAATATTATACCTACAACCAACTTATATCTACTAAAACATTTCTGCATGTGCACATTACAAAGTATGGAGATATTTGAATCTCTATATCTAAAAATGAAATTTTGTTCGTTAGTCTCGCTAAAACTCGAGAACGGCTGGACCGATTTAATTTTGGTCTTAAGTGATTAAATGATTTCTGGAAGTCCAGGGCAGGTCTGAAAGGCGAGAAAAAAATGTTTGAGGCGGCACCAATTATTAAAGAAATAAATACGCTTAATAATAAAATTATTACACGTATTCGTGCATAGCTCTAAGTGTGACCCCAGCCTTACGATAGCAACGCGATATTCTTCCAACAACGGTGACGTGTTTAAACCGTCCCCGCTTTTTAATTTAACGAAGTGATAGGATCTAAGATATAGCACCAGTACAATGCATTTATTTCACGGGTTGTCGGCGAGGACATTCTTAGAAATTCAGGTTTTAGTTAAATTTTAGTAACAATTTCGTATGTGGGTAGGTCATGGGCACGTAGAGAACATATAATAGGAAGATAATATCGTATTCACTGTATGTATATACTTATTTAAATAGGTAAAAGTTAATGGAATTGTAAATTTCTATTAAACATTTGCGTTAACGTCTAACTATTATACAGTACAGGCAGAATTAAGACCATAGTTATATGCTACAAAATCACTTAAGTAGAAATCACGCGTAAGACCATACTTCGGCCGGCGTGAAACATTAGCGTTGTGTATTTTTTGCGTTTCTCAAGAAACTATAAAAATCTATCCATAGATTACGATAAGGCGCACAAATGCAAGCTCTCAGAAAATATAAATCAGTTCGTAGCATTGTTGGTCGCAAGTTCAACACACTACACGTAGCCACGCCCCCTTGCTACGAAATCGCTACGAGCTACGAAAGGCTACGTGTAGGCTGTTTTAAAGTAAATGAACATTTTAGTAAACTGGTTATTTGTTATTTCTCGTAAAAAAAGTAATTTACTATTAAAATGTGACATAATGTTAAAAAACTCGTACGGGACTGCATTTAATGCGCGGTTTAGTCATAATTTAAAAGTTATTTCTTTTCTGTAATATTTACGAGTACACATTATGAGCACTAATATTTTTAACAACGTCCGCAAGTTCAGTGAACTGGTAGGCCATTCTGTAATTGTCAATTTGAAACGTGCGAAGCGAGCTCGAATCGCCAGTTGTGAGAATAAAGCGCAATACACATTGAGCCCGCCGGGCCGCCGACATATGTCGGCAACTTTTTGTCGGCGGTATAGTTGGCGACTTCACTTATTACAAGTCGGAAAATTTGGTCGGCGGCATGTCGGCGGCTAGAGATGAGAGTACATTAGCGCTTTGGTCGACTTTTATGATTTGGGTGTTTTGGATTCCACAATACCTCCTTCTCCCGATAAAGATTAATTAACGTGAGACATTTTTCGTCGTTTCACTCCACGACGTAAAAAATCTCATGCACGTTACTACAGGTTGACGACGTCACAACTGAGTGCAGGCGTAACCAAGCCGCCAACATGTCGGCGGGTAACACGCGCAGACGCATGTTGCCGACATGATTCTTTTCATACAGGCCGCCGGGTTGTGTCGCCGGGATTTGGTCGGCGGCCCGGCGGGCTCAGTGTGTATTGCGCTTAATGTCGACCAATGACAGGCGAAAATACTCTAGCTGTGTTTAAACTAAGTAGATAGGTAACTCTATGAACAAGTAACTAATGATAAAAAAATCTAATTTATTCTTCTGAAAAAGTGCAATTCGCTAGCACTAAAGATCGAATTATCGAGCCCAATGACGCGAGATATGCTATTAGGGAGGCCTAGGTAGGACTGTTATAAACATTGACTTTAATTATACCCTCTTAACAAAACGCGTCATAGAACCCAGTACCTACCTAGTATTTTAAAATGCCATGCTATACAGCGCTCAATCATTGTTAATAACCATAACGTTGATCTCAAGTAACACGTATTTTATACAAGAAAATATTTTTCTCGCTAGCCAAGTAATAATTCTTCATAATTGTCAAGCTACATCTTATCGGTCACGCGACCTCAGTCTTTACTTGTAAATGCAGGAAAAAAACTGTAGGTATAAATGCGCGGGGAACTAGTTGGCTGTTTGTGTTACACTTCTAAAAGTTCATTTGTCTTATTCTTTTCAATAAACGATTATTGTTAATGAGATCTTCAAATCGTCCATGATTGTCACGTCAAACGCCCCATCACCCCTTTCGCCACCTAAGGAGGGGCCTACTATTTCCACGCGCGCTATAATACAACACTTTATTCTTACCTAGGTCCTATTTACCTATGATTTTACTATGTACCTACGGTTTTACTATTTACTTAGGTTTCATCGAATGTGCATAGGTATTTTGTTATAGATTCGTAAAAATTGGAGTAGGTACCTATGAATAAAGAAGTAGTTATCTAAATAACAATCAGATTACCGAAAGGTCTCTTGTAGCAATATATTGCAATCTTGTAGCAATAATTACCTTTTCATTGTCGACTTGCAGACTTTGCAAGAGGAGCTAACTGGTGCCGCGTTCCATCCACTTGATGATAACCTGCTCATCACACACGGAAAAGGACATCTAGCGTTTTGGAATCGCAGAAAAGATGGATTCTTTGAACGCACTGATATTATCAAACCAGTAAGTAAAACTTATTTGCTCATATACAATGTGATAGGAGTGGGACTTCTAACCCGTTAAGGCTGAGACATCTAATTTTATCGACAAAAATAAGAATATGGGGGGTTGAAACCCCAATTGAAAATATTGAAAAATTGTTATTTTTTCGGCAAAAATTTAAAAATTTTCACAAATGATTTTTTTTCTCACCAAAACAAGGTTATTAGCTACCGTTTGTCGTTTTTTTTTTGTTTCTACGACGCATACAACCTTTGATATCAAAAAAAGTAAAAAAAATATAAAAATAGCCATAATTTTTAGGGGGAGGGGATTCGACCGCTTCGACCCCCGACTTTTGTCGATAAAATTAGATGTAGAACTCAGCCTTAACGGGTTAGAAGTCTTGCCCCTATCACATTGTATATTTAAAATGAACTAATATTTTAGCTTAATTGCTTAATTTGTGCATTGTATCCTTTGTCAGCTAAGGAACGCGCGAGTCTTTTCCCGCGTAAGTTGTAGAGTGAAGTAAAATACCAAAAACCGTAACTACCGGTTTTTTAATTTCTATATTTTTTACAGCCATCGCGCACACATGTAACCGCTTTGCAGTTTGAACAAGATGGTGATGTGGTAACAGCTGATAGTGATGGTTTTATCACAATATACAGCGTCGATAGTGATGGAGCTTACTTTGTACGAATGGAATTTGAGGTATTTATTAACATTTTGTATGTTACTGAAAAAAAGACAATGATCAAAATTTAGATCAAAGAATGAATATTAAATAACTTCCTTTAATTTACAGGCTCATATCAAAGGCATTAGTTCATTGGTGATGCTCTCTGAAGGAACTTTAATATCAGGAGGAGAAAAAGATAGGAAAATAGCTGCTTGGGATTCTCTCCAAAATTATAAGAGAATAACAGAAACGAAGGTTGGTTTTAACTTCTGTGACGTCTTCTGAACTTATCTATTTTCAAACAATTTGGAACTTGATAGAATAGAAATATATACCTCATTTTACTTATTTTCAGTTGCCTGAGTCTGTAGGTGGCGTACGTAGTATCTACCCACAGAGACCTGGTAGAAATGATGGTAATATTTATGTTGGTACCACACGCAACAATATTATGGAAGGATCCTTGCAGAGAAGATTTAACCAGGTATTTTATGTTCGGAAGGACTTATAAATGCGTTATTTTATTTTTTTATTTTATTTTGTTTTATTGTGTATTTTATTTTTTTGTTTTATTTTGTTTTATTAAGGACAACATTGTATTGGTATTGGTATATTGTATTGGTATACTAATTATATTTTATGCGTAGGTAACGAAACAATTTGAATCATGTGTCATTTATTACAGGTGGTGTTTGGACATCACAAGCAATTGATGGGTCTAGCTGTTCATCCTGATGATGAAATGTTTGCTACAGCTGGACATGACAAAAACATAGCACTATGGAAGGGACACAAACTTGTATTTGCTACACAGGTAAAGTGCAGTCAATTGTTTATTAGTAGATAATTGTAGCCACGCCCAAAAATATACTTCGTTAAGATGTTTTAGTCTCTCCATACCTAGTATAATAGCTTTTGTGAGCTCTAAAATTATCGTAAATGATTTGCAGGTCGGATATGAGTGTGTATCTCTGGCGTGGCATCCAAGTGGAGGAGCGTTGGCTGCAGGCAGCACTGAGGGTCATCTTGTAGTTCTGAATGCAGATGCTGGTGCCCACGTAGCCACATTACGGGTTTGTGGCTCACCGCTCAGCTGCTTAGCATATAACTCTGGTAATTTTAAGTTGTAATTATTTTATATTATTTTCTATTATCATTTCATAATTTGATGAAAAGATGTTCGTTAAATTTATTAAAAAGCGTGTGTTATCTATAATATTAAAATAATACCCGCATTTGGGAAAATCAATTCACTTATAAATTGTAATTCTGACTTTTCAGCTGGCGACACTTTAGCTATAGGATCACAAAACGGTAGCATTTATTTGTTCCGTGTGTCTCGTGATGGGTTTTCATACAAGAAATCGAATAAAATACGAGGAGCTCAAGCTCTCGTGCAACTCGACTGGAGTTTAGACGGCAATTACTTGCAGACTGTGACTGCTGATTACGATCTTGCCTTTTGTAAGTTTATTTTCATTAACAGTTTGCGTAACACGACCGTACTGTTTGTGCTTATCTAACTTTTTCTTGGTTTTGCAGGGGATATTAAGTCTTTGTCACCAGAAAAGAGTCCTATCGCCATGAAAGATGTCAAATGGTCTACTTACAACTCTACTGTTGGGTTCCTTGTATCAGGTAAGATTATTTCTTGAAAGACTTAACTTAAACCTTGCTTTTACTAATTTTATCCTAATGAAATTATTTTTATGTTTAGGAATGTGGAATAATCGATTCTACCCCATGACGACTTTAATATCTACGGCAAGTCGATCTGCTGCTCATGATCTTCTTGTAAGCGGTGATCTCGACGGATACGTGCGTTTGTTCAGGTATGTAATACACCTACACACACATCGTACAAAAAGAATTTATAAAGGTTAGTAACATAATGCTACATTTTATTTAACGCTTATTCGATTTGTCCTTAGGTATCCTTGTGCAAGTCCAAAAGCAGAATACAATGAAATGAAGGTATACAGCGGTGCGATATACAGCGCCCGCTTCTTATTCAATGATCGCTGCATGATCAGCGCTGGAGGAACTGATGCTGCCTTAATGCTGTGGGATCTGGTGGATGATTAGCATAAAGTAGCGCAGGGTCTACGGCCGCCCGCGGTAGTGGTAGCTCCTCCCACACCCTCGCCGCCGCCCCACGCGCTTGTCTCGCATCCCACTTTCAAAGTGCTGGATTTTGATGAACTGGATTGAACCTCTCATGGAACGTCCGTGGATTTTACAGATATTTCGGTTTTAGCATTAAAACCAATGAATTTCAGGATTGCATTGTGAACGTACTTTAGGGATGGTAAGCAAGAAATAAATTCTTGTCAGAAATCCCAGAATTGTTACGAAACACGACACTTTTATCTACTTTTATCACAAAACATATCAAAGATTACATGAGAATTTGTCTATTATATTTTAGTTAAGTAGGTTTACGTGACTCACTGCCATTTTAATGTTGCATATAATTATAGACGCGTAGTATTAATCACGCTACAATGTTAAGAAAAATATATTGGTATGTTATTTAAAAATTAGCACAAACTAGGATATAGGTAAATGTTGGACATTTTATCTGAAGAGGCAAAATTTATAAATTAGCTACCAACTATTATTGGTGCTGATGATTTATGAATTATTAATTATGAAATTTAAAAATTACAATGCAATACACTTTCATACTAATTGTGATTTATCAAAACAAAATTTGATTTAAAACCTAAGCTGTCAATGCATATTATATGACACTGCATATTATATTATTTGAATACGAACTCAATACGAAGCGTACATTAATCATTGTAGACAAGAGCACTATTTACATATTTAGATATACAACATAAACGTAATAATATTATATTAAGTATAAAAATATATATCACGAGGACTTCCGGAATGTGGCAGGCCACAAACAAAAATTTTGTATGTTAAGTATCTCCTCTTTTAATTTGTCATTTTTTACAACAAATATTGTAAACTAATGCATGGTTAGAAAATAAATATACAAAATATTTCTGGAGCAGAAGACGCATAACTCCGTATAAGTAATTAAATATTATGTATACAAAAACACACTGATTCTGTGTAAATCAGGAACCACTTGAAAGTTACACTACATTGACCCAATACGTGAAAACCTCATATCTTTCGGCCTAAAAGTCTTCTGAAGTATACAAACTATATTTTTCTCACCATTCAAATTCTTCCAAGAGTTCATGAAAGCGCTCTGAGTGTTTTGATTATATAGTAATTTGGGTCAATGTAGTGATGTTAAAATTTAAGAATTTTATGAAAGAAAAAATATTAATAATTATCTTATCTAGTCGTTGTATCTAAACTTAATTTATATTTTAAACGCTTTAGTAAAACTAAAATCTTCTAAATGATACCAATGCATTTCACGAAGAAAAGCTTCTAAATCACTAAAATATACTTTTAATAGTAGTAGCTTTCAATTTATAATGGATATTTTGTAGTATAACATAATCATTTGTTTTAGGTTGTCCAAGACAACTGACATTTTACAAATCATATAATTTCTAGCAGGGTACCAGAAAAACCTTCCTATATTTAATCTATTATCCAATAATCAAGGATTTATGTAAAGTTTTGTTTTATTAAAATGTAATTACATTATTTCTTTATACCTAAATCTTTGAAACCTTGCAAGATCGTATTTATAAAAAAACTTATTTTACTCAATGTTTCAGAAAGGCAACCTGTTTTTATATACATAATAATTAAAGAATGAATAAAATTAATATCAGTTATGATTTAAGTTGTTTTATTTTGAAATCCGCTGCTTAAACCTATTATAATATTAAGACTAAGTACTGAAATTACAGAAATAAAAAAGTAACAAAACAAGTTCGAACACTACACAGAATTTAATAATAAAAAATTAAAATAGTAAGATATTAGACAACAATTTTAGAAATAAATCACTTATTATCGATTTAAAATTAATAAGCAAACGTATAGAAATAAATCGTAAATGTCAAAGTGACGTTATCGGTTTTTTTCTGTAAGTTTGACTCTATTTAAAAGATGGCAGACATAGTTAAGTTCTATCATTCTGTCAGTGTCAAAGTCAGTCTTGGTCGCCACGGAGTATCGTGAATTCGTAAAATCAGTCGAATGGTTTTATAAATTCGACTGCTTGTATTAACAATCATTGTGAAACAATGACCAAGCCTCGGCCATGTGGTTGCAAAGGTTGTAGAACATGTTTAATTTGTGAAACACAATATGGAGCAGAAAACTTGAAACTACAGCTGGAATTAGATAAGAGTAAAGGTTATGTTTATTGTCCTTTTTGTAACAAAGCCTGGAGAGGCTGGGACTTGAACTCTTACAAACAGCATCCCAATCATGAAGGAGACTCGATAGAATATCCCGGCGTGTACATCCAGTTGAATTTCATATCGGAAGAAGAAGAAAGAGATTTGATGAGAAACATCGATGAGGTGCCGTGGGATATATCTCAAAGCGGTAGGAGAAAGCAGAACTACGGTCCGAAGACTAATTTTAAGAAGAAAAAAGTTGTTGTCGGCAAATTCGAAGGATTTCCAGCATTTTCGAAATATTTGCAGGAGAGATTTGCTAGCATTGACTTGTTGAAGGACTACTATGTGATTGAGCAGTGTTCTCTGGAGTATGACCCGAGTAAGGGAGCTTCTATTGATCCTCATATAGACGACTGTTGGATATGGGGCGAGAGGATTATCACAGTCAACTGTCTATCAGACACAGCACTGACAATGACTGCTTTCAAAGGTGATTTGAAGAAATATAATCTGTATTGCGCTGAGGAATATGGCCCAGTAGTTGATACTGATGGTAGTATACTCAAAGGCCATATAGAGGATAAATCAATGTTGGAAGCATGTAAATCTTCACTCCCTGATGATGTTATAATTAGGATACCGATGCCAAGGTAAAATGCTATTACTAATTTATTTTTATTTCATAAATATCATGTTACATTCTAACTAAATTTATGTTATCAAACACATTTTATCTTACTGTGTAGAATGAAAAAATCTATTTAAAACATTCTAGTACCATATTGCACAATGTTAATGTTGGATCATGAAAATAGTTAAATGTTGTGCAATATTTGATGAATCTATGACACAAGTGTGATTGTAGGCAAGGTCGCACATGTACTACACTTAGTACTTGTCTCTTAGCCTTGTAACCAGCAACATTGACACTGTCTCGTGATATCTAACCTTTTCCATGATGCAACCTTCTTTGTACCAATACAATGAACATTTTGTGACCCCTAGTAGTCAGTATCAGTAAAAGTTTGCTGCTGCTATCTGTTGCTGTCTGTAATTAATACATTTATGTATGCCTATTTCCATATATTCAAATTTCTACCACCTATTGATGTACATTTTAAATATCCCTATTAATGATTGTCTTTACATAATGTTTCACTAAAACAAATGCTTTTTCTTTTGTGTATATTAATGTATTTTGTCACACCATTCCAGGAGGTCTCTTATAATTATTTATGGAGAAGCAAGATACCATTGGGAACACAGTGTTCTTCGCGAGGATATCACATCTAGAAGAGTATGCATTGCATACAGAGAATTTACCCCACCATACCTAAACGGTGACCAGCAAGAAATTGGCAATACCATTAGAAAAATAGGCCAAAACTTCTGGGACCACAAAGGTAAAAAATATGATACCTTAGAACTTCAAATACCTAATAATAGTGTGGGAGTAATGGATATTATTAAATCTCCAGGAATTTCCCCGTTGATCGGACAAAACAAAAAGGTTGAAAACCAAATAGCCTAGAATTAGGACATTCTGGAACTCTGAAAGTTAGTATTTGTTACCACTAGACAAATGACGGAATTTTAGTTTTAGCTTGTATTTAATTTAATTTGTAGTTTACTTACTAGTAAAATTGAGGGCATATTTTGTCATCCGGAGTGAGTGACCTCTTGTCTTCGCAATAAGTCTTAGTTTAGTTAAACTATTTTATAATTTTCTATTATTCCTTCAAACAAAATGAACTACCAAATACATAAATAGAATATACTTTGCAGATTTAGGTGATGAAATAAGCCCTAAGTAGTTGTTCATATTTGGTATATAGCCACTAACCTGATACATTTTTAAATTATTAGATTTCAGTATAGTAGTATTATAACCTACACAGCTTTATGCAATGCAACACCAAAATGTTAATGTAGGAATTTTATTTTATTAGATAATTTTGGAGTAAATTACAACCACATTCAGCCACAAAATTATATCCAGCAGAATGGCAAACCCTTAGAAAATTCATAATATTTTCACTGATGTATGCTATAGCTATGTAACCAAAAATTGTATTGTGAACCAGATTGAAAAAGAGTAACACGTAACATCTTGGAACGAGCAAATAGCTTCACTAGAGGACTGACCAACAGACAGACATTTTTAATATTATTATATTTCCTTGGATATTCAAAAGTGCCTTTCTGGTCTATTTGAAAGAAATTAGTTTTTGGTTATTGTGGCCAGTGTGTTTATTGTCATGACTGTCATGCTGTAATTTGTGGCTGAATTATTCCTTTATATTTTAAATTACTGTTAATTGTGATAGTAGTCTAGCTAGGCATTTAGCATCAAAATTATGCACACAAAAGTATTTTATAATTTCGTATAGTTTTTAACTCGCTAGATCCTATTATTATTAACTTAATTTGGTCCTATTGTGAATATTTATTTTGATTGTGGCATGGATTACAATATTTTTTAAATGATTGACCTATGTGGTATGTTTAGAAATATTAGAAGTAGATGTATAAAATTGTAGATTGATTTTCAGTGGGCACATATTTTTGATATTTTATAGTTTTTGCTAGCTTTTTTAGACACGTCAGAACAGCATATTTTAATCTTCTTTATTTCAATTTCCATTATGTCATCATCGTCAACAACAGCTTTATATCAGTCACAAGATGTCCTCTACTGAACCAATGACTGCCAACAACCAGTTGGAAGCATTCTCTATCCAGTCGCAAATATGTCATTAAGTCATCATTGAATGACAAATTCATAAATCATGTAGGTATTCAAATTCATAATAATTGATTGCTTTAATTCCAATGTTATTTATTTACCATCAATTAGCAATATTATCTGTAATTGTGTTGACATTTGACTTTTATGTGTACGGGTTTTAATGACTAAGTATCGGTGGGGTGGAGTTTAATCAACATATTATGAGTGACCGTGATGATTGTACTAAGCAAAGCGTCTTGATATTTCCGAAAGGACATGGCTAAACCAAAGTATGGACGTCGTAACCCGTAGAAATAAATATTGTATAAATATGGTACCTAGCAATAAATAAAGCCCCATAATTAAATATTGATATTTTGTAGTTAAGAAGGTCCAGAAACTTGGCATATCTGCGCAATCTTGAAAATAAAGTAGCGCTCCTACGTCAAACAACGTTACAAAAACTTCAAAATATAACATTGCTCTGAACTTTTACCAAGGCGTTTTGATGAACCTGAGCCGAAAGTTATTTATATATGAGGTAGATAGGTAAACAATTCTGCTTATACTAGATAATGAACACAAAGTAACCAAGGACAGACAAAATATATAGTAAGATTGTGCAATCTTATACAAAATATATATTTTGTGTCGATCAAAACATTTACAATTATTTGGTTTCAGAAAAAAGTCATTATATTACCGTTATTAAAAATTTATGTTCGTTTAATTATTTCGATTTGATTTTCGGGGAAACTAATGTCCTAATAATAGCTTGCAGTACCTACTTCCGTGTTGTCATGTCAAACCACAACAGAAAAAAATCAATTATGAAACTTATTTTTTGTTAATTTTTGTTCACCAAGTTATAAGAATTAGTTAAACACAAAATAATTCATAAGTGAATATTTAAATGATACGGGTTAGCGTGAAATTCGTATTCTTGTTATTATGCCTGGGTCAGTCATTTAGCCATCTCCTTTGAATTAAGGAAACGGGACTATCTTGCAGTGGAGCTAAAGCAAAGAAAAATACTATAAAGACGTGTTTATTACTTTCAGTTATTGTTGTGTGTGTGTGGTTACATTTAGTACGTTTTTGAGCTATTTTTATATCTTAAAGACTCTGACTGTACTTAAAAACTTCATGTGACAGTTTGTCTTAGTGGCTCATAAACCTACATATTATTATGTGCTACATATTAAAATGTATTTAACAATTATGTTTATCACAGAAATATTGCGTTGTTTCACACTAAGAAGTAGGCCTCTAATCCGTTTCATCATAGATAAGGAAATAAGTGTGTGATATGAGTATCATCATGGTATAATTTTTCACGTTTTCGTATAAACTTGTATCCCAGTTCGTTTTTTATGAATAAAAACCAAAAAATATTGTTGTTGTGCATGACCTCCGAAAATCGTAAATTAATTAATCGAGGTCACTGCTCCCTATGTTTTATTTATTTTACTTGGTTGGTGACTAAACCTGTTGTCTTTTTTTTTCTAATATTTCGCAATTAAGTGCGTCAATTGTGTTCTAGAAAATCCCAGTATTAAATACGAGACTAAAATAAATAAATGAATAAATACATTTTAATCAAGGTACTATGATTTGCATAAATAAAAAACTGCGTTTTTTTTTGTATCATCGGTGTAATCTTCGCAAGGTTTTTTTTTTCTTGAAAATTATCAAGCAATTAGCAAAGTACTTAGCTATAAAATTATATTTATCGCATTTTAATGCTCCGATAACAGTCAATATTATTGTTTTAAGTTTTTTAGATTTCTGTGTGTGATGTATTTTGTAATTAATTCATTGAAGTCTGTTCCTGATGGCCAAGCCAAAATGGCGTTTGTAAGGCGTAAGGTCCTATTAATCCAATCAGTAGATATAGCTTTCACTAGCTGACTGATTATTGACTTGACGTTAGCAAGTTTTCTATTGGTCAAGAGACTCAAAGCTACACTAGCGCCTCTGGTGGCGAAAATCTTCATTAATTCCTGAAACAACGTCACTAATACTTGTACCAGTGTAGTACGTTATATTTATCTTCAATATTTATGTTCCTAAGTTAAAGTATGTCGTTGCTGAGCTGATAAATGGTTTCTAAATAAATGCCAAATATGCACTCCAAATTCCGAGTTTTATTTTTTTTACTGTTTTACCTGAAGTACCTATATTTATTAAAATTAATAGTCCTAAATCTAACTACCTATTAAACTTCTTTGACAATATTTGCCATTTTAGAGGGCAAATGGTTAAAAAGGACATCCTAGTCAATGAACTCATTGTAAATTCAAGATCAAATGTACAAATAAAACATCATCAAAGTTGTAAACTTATTTAATTAAAAATAATAGATATAAATATAATAATACAAGTGTTATGATCAACTGTGACAATTAACTACTCACCTATTTTATAACAATAGAATTGAGTGTCTTTAAACAAACGGTGGACTGTCTAAGTACCTACTTAGATAACTAGGTACTGGAAGGATTTTCGAAACAAATTAAGTACATCATAGATAAAATGTATACTTACATATCTAAAATAGCTTATAACTAATTAAAATGTCATTAATATGTAAAAAAAACTTGATTAAAAGATTGATAGCAGGCGATTTTCACAGCCTTATTAAAGGTTCTACCTTAAAATGTAAATGCAAAAATATTTCTATAAAATATGTTGTTAGGTTTCAAATTATGCTGTGCTTGATGACTGTGGGTCGATGTAGACCTGGTTTGGCGCACCCTGCTGTCTTTCTTCGGCCTCTCGTGCAACAATAACCCTCTCTCGGACTTTCCATGCGAGCAACACTCGTGCACTCTTCAGTTTGCGGATACTACGCGCCAAGAGGAGAGCAAATATTATGCCAAGGAGCTGAAATACAATTTTTTTTTTTATTACTTATCTTGACCTGTCTGTGTGTCCATTGTGATACACTACTGGGGCCTTAGTCTGCTATTACAATTGTGTCAGAATGGTCGATAATTTAGCAGTGCAAGAGGGAAGGAGCTATACAACCTACATAGCTGCGTCCCTCTTGCACTGCTCCTTATCGAGCATTCAGACACAATTGTAATAGCAGACTAAAGCCCCTGTTTTTAAATAATATGCTTTTTGGAGCGAGTAAATAAAAATCTTTACGAGTTTGTTGAACCTAATTTGATATATGTACTTAATGTTAGTTTCCATTACTTATCTATTAAAACGTAATACCTAGGTATAATTAGACTAATTTGATACTCGTGTAAGTGATGTTATCTCTAACCGTAGTCCTAGGAAGTAGGACGCGGTGTTTCCCCACAAAGAATGGACGCCTAATAACTTAATCTAGGTGAGGCTACGTCTTTATTTCTCTTCAGCAACCAAATGAAGATTCGAAAAATTAAAACAAAGATAAGGACACACTTTTAAATATTTGTAGACACGAAAATAGATAACAGGTAAAAAAGTATAAAAAAATGATTTTATGTGTTGAACTTTTCTTTAAAAAAAGAGATTATTAAGTAGGTCCCTTAAGGTAAGCGTCCACAGGCCCGCATCGTACGCATTCCGTATGACGTCATCAGTAAATAGGCATTGCCGATGATGCAGTCCGTATGGTGCGGATTAGTGGACGCAGTTGTGAGTTTCTATACTAGACAAACTAAAATCCGTTGCGTACAATGCGGGCTTGTGGACGCTTACCTTTACGTCGCTGTCATCAATGAAATAGTTCCCTATCAATGTTGAAACGGCTCAACGAAGTTCAAGAATAGACCATGTCATCATGTAATCAATCACCGTTTTAAAACCTTTAGGTAATTAACAAACAAGCAAAGAACTTATAGGTAGATAGGTACTCACATTGATAAACATCACAGATATTCCGAGGATACCAATGACTGTGGAATTCTGCACCATGGAATTTACTAGCGCGTCCTTGCATCCGATTCCTGAGACTCGTTGACAGAAATTGTCTACTGTGACTGAGAGGCAGCATGTCCTGGGTAAAGTCATGCTGACTTGGTCCCCATCGATCACCATGGAGGCCTGGACTGTAGGCTGGTTGGTCCCAAACACCACGTCTAAGTAGTCCATGTAGGAGTAACTGCCGCAGCAGCTGAACTGGAGAAGAGAGTTGAGAAAAATTAACATTTATTTTTAAATAGAATAAATAGATAGTCGCAGTCCGCATAGATGAGAGACACCTACCAAAAAGTGTGGTAATTAAAGGGACAAATCTGTATCTAGCAGTCGATAAACCTGGATTCTATGATAATTTTGGCTTGGGATTCGAACCCAAAACCATGTCGACGGTTAAAAGGAAATAGGGTATAAGCGACATTTTGGTCAAAAATGAGTTTATTATGCTATCCTACGTACAATTTTCCGCTCTTTCGAATGCGCTTACTCTCATGGCTCTACGATGACATTTTTGGCGTTTATAACCTAGCCATAAAAAATCATTTTCCTAGTATTCTTTCGACGACCGACGAGTTTGAACGGCTCTCCTGAATATTTCATTTTTTGTCGCTTATACCCTATTTCCTTTTAACCGTCGATGTGATAATCTACGATATAGTCTCTATTTCCTCTAAACTAGTGATCGCCTAGTGGCCGAAATTCGACCATATATGATTTAATTTACAATACCACTTAACGTATGTACGTTGAAGGATAATTTTTATATAACTCAAACTCTTTTATAAAACTCTTTTCATATGAGACGTGAGAATATCATCGCAATGTCTATCGATTTTGACGTTTTGTCAAATACGATCAGATACTATGCATGTGTTTGTAATGTTTTATTTATTGATTTAATGTACTTTATAAGCATTATTTTTGAAAAATATTAGCGCTATGCACTTCTCCTACACATAAACTATAAATGTACCAAATTTTATGCTTTTACGTCCGCGCAAGATCTACCTTACCTACGTCATCATGTAGGTAAGGTATCTACCATACCTACGTAGCTAATAATAAACATCTTGCTACCTATCTAGTATCTACCTTTATGCCAAAGTCGGTAGATATACATAGCTTATCTATACAAAGATAAGATGTAGGTACAAACACTCGGATTTGAATAAGAAAGGGCTTAAGCCGCCACGAAGGTTGCTTAACACGTTCTCATTAACGTTACGTTACAGTTTTAGGATTTAGCTAGCTACGATAAGTGTGGGAGAGCCATGCTTCGGCACGAATGGGTCGGCTCGACCGGAGTGATACCATGGCCTCACAGAAAACTGACGTGAAACAACGCTTGCGTTATGTGTATGTATGTTAATGTGAGTGAGGTTACCAGAAACCCAATTATCCTTTCCCAATCCTCGATTCCCCAAACAACCCTCAAATTCCTAACCTCCAAAAGGCTGGCAACGCACTTGTAACGCCTCTGGTGTTTCGGGTGTCCATCTGTCCATGGTCCGCGGCGATTGCTTACCATCCGTCTGCTCGTTTGCTCGTTGACTTATACCATAAAAAAGGTACTTTCGTGGGTGAATGAATTGTCATCCAAAACTGGTAATTTTAAGAATTTCATTGGTCACACACTTTTGTCTCCTACACACCTATATTTTTCATGCTAGTGTGATCGGATATTTATTTTGTATTAGGTAGACATTTATGTGAAAGAGAAAGTTGATAAACAATATATAGGGAAATAGGTTTTACTCACACTAGATTGCAGCATATCTATCTCTTCCTGAACCTCAGGGTCGTGGTACATGTGCACAGGAATGTTGATATGCCTCCATATTTCATACCCAGACGTAGTGAAGGCCAGTATTATTACAACTAACTTCACAATGAACACCAGCATTAAGATTAATGCATACTGAAAAGCAAGACAAGGTTTTGAAAAATTAATGTTGATGTTGCTGCATGAAAGGCTACTTATAGTTAAACAGTTGTTTGATCACAGGTAATGTTTAGGCCTCATAACCATAGCTATAGTTATAGTACGTCCTGAGTCGAGTCCTATCAGGGTCTCTCTGTAGGATTGAATCTAGAAGTTATGCGAGGTGTGGACAATGGACCAAATGTAGATAATCATTTACTTATAAGGTAAAGACAAACTGAAGTAATAGCGGGCCTACCACATTTATTGGAGAACCGATTTTAGCAAACGTTACGTAGGTAATATTATGTGGGTAGATCATTGTTTCCTTTAGCTAGGGAAAGTGAGGACATCCGCAAAATGGCAGACAGTGGTTGCTACTGTTTGCGAGTTGATTGCTACATAATTTGCAACATAATTAAATGTATCATGTGATTGTTGACGATATGTAGATAATATGCACATTCGAAGAATTTTCGATAAAGGTATTTTATTACTATCGTTAAGGTTTTTGCATACATCGTCATGATACCACTAAAATTGTAAGCGGTTGTGTTCGGAAATGCCGAAGGTATCCTTGTGGCTGATATGATAATGATTCTTTGTTTGTCAACCTTATTGTTATCACATCCTGAAGCTAAGCTAACAGAATATCTACGTACCACGTTGACCATGCAAGTGCTGAGTTTCAAACTGCCGAAGAAACCGAAGATGGATATGATCAGCAGCGCCAAACCAATGAACACGCTGAGCGTGGATGGTGTCATGTTCATCATCCCACTCTCGTAGAATGAGGAGAAACTGTGGAAGTGCGTGTATACTGAGATACCCAGCACTATCATCAGAAGTCCTACCACCTGGAATGGAAATAACAATCAATTATTTTATGGTTTTGTCTTTAGACCCACTCGCACGAAGCGCTTCGCTTCAAGCTTCCTTGTGCGAACTGCTAAGGAGTGGAACTCTTTGCCGGAGTCTGTGTTTCCCTATATGTACTACCTGAGTGTTTTCAAGGCCCAAGTGGATAGGTCTTAGGCAGACGTCCACTATAGGCCGAATAATCACTTACCACCCGGCGAGATAGCGGCCAAACGACCCATCAAGTATTAAATAAAATATAGTAGCCCCATGCAGTACTGGTAGGTCATTTGCCAGTCAGTAGTAAAAGAGTTTGTTTATCAACAAACAAAGGTAGACCGGGAGATTATTGAACATGTTCTGCAGTTCGCGTATTGCTGGTGTAGACCTAAGGGCCTCATATCACATCGCCGCGGTTGCTGCGGCACGGCGTTATTTGCTTTGGAAGCAATGACATCATGAAATATATCATACGACTAAATATTTATTGTTCAAAAAATAACAAAATAATTGCTGAGTTGGAGCAGAGCCTTTATAAAGCGTGAAAATGTCCTTTAAACTTGAATTATTTTGTCGATTACACAACATCAGTCGTCCTTATCCTTGTATTATCTATCTTTATTAGGTCTTTCAGACCACGCATATAGCATTGGTATTATTATGAATATTTTTAAATTTAAATAGGAAATTAGGAATGCAATTGATAGTATAGATAACAAAATAACAGCCAATTTTTGTTTTTCCATTCACAATCGTGCCCCTAATCTTTGAAATGAATCATTTTGCCTACGTATACTGAATTACCGACACAGATAATGTTTATTGAAGATAAATTAATATACTTACTAAAGTAAAATATTTTTCATTTGATGATAATGACAAAATTATATTTATTACTGATATTAATAAGTGATTAACGTGTTTTTACCGATTTGGAAATTTAAGCGATGCACAATGTACCTAAGTACTTTCTATTGTTGGTTGGCGGGACACGGTTGTGGCTGGGCAACCTGTAGCGGGTTCGATTCCCGCACGGAACAACTACTTGTGTGGTCTACAGTTTCGGGTCTGGGCGTCATGTGTATGTGAACTTGTATGTTTGTAAACGCAACCTCGACATAGGAGAAAAACCTAATGTCACGTTTATAATAAAATGTGTCTCATTTTCATATTTCAGTTGTTTCAGCAGTTGAGAGGTTAATCGTAATAAATAATTATTAGCTACCTATGCAGTAAGTTTATCTACTCTTATTGTTAGAAATTACCTTTACCAAGAGCGGCTGAGGTCATCGGAGATAACCGATAAGATTAACTCGAAAACAACAAGATTAGAACAAAAGGTTGAAAGGTTAGTTTTGTACCTACCTAAATATTGCTTGAATACGTAAATATTGAGGCTGCCTCGTTAGCCGAGCGGGCGACTGCCGGACAAGGGGCCTACTGGGCCTACTAGGCCTACTAGGCTTGTTTCGGCTTTTCGAAAAAATCTCAGTATCGCACGAAGTCTGGAGTTGTACCCAGTATATGGCAGTAGGCTTGGTAGGTGTGCCCTATGCGCGGACCTTTGGGCCGCGGGTGCATAAAGTGCGGACTCTAGGTGGCCATCCAGCGACCTCAGAGAACACGGTAGCTCTGTGGTTACGTGCTGCCGTCCAAATTGCACTGTGAGGCTCATAGGAGACGTATTTCGTATCCCTAGGGATGTGCCGCAACAGGCGTTGCACCGTGAGGGCTCCGGAGGACATCTACTTAGAGGACCCAGTGCCTCTTACATGTGCAGAGGGTCGCCATCGGGGTGATTTTAGTGAGGTAAAAGTCCCACACTCCCTAGCCTTTTACCCCTAAAATGTTAGGTCTTTTGAAGGTTTCCCCCGTCATAAAAAAGTGTGCACTATGCAGGTACCTAACTATGTTCTTATATATCTTTTTGAACAAAGATAATGTCTAGTTAGGATTTATATACGTACTTAGGTACCAACTTAAGTCAACGAAATAAAATTAACATAATTAAACAGCTTAAGAAAATATGAGTACGTGAGATAAAATAATAAAGTTATAAACGTGTGCAAATATATTCATTTTGTAATTTTAACAACTGGTTTAGGATCTGCACGTGTACTGAGTACCTAGTACTTAGTTGTAGGATGTGATTTAGTATCAGCATTTTACATAATGAGACAATCGTTGTATTGAGCAGGTTTCAGCACAGTTAAAAGTGCATTCGAATTATTTCCTAGATATATAAATCATACAAATTGGAATGATGACGGGGTGTATGAAAATTAAAAATCTATTCAGTCCGTCAGTTAGGTAGGTAATGAAAAAATATTAACAAATATTTTTTTTTATTTTGTAATATGAGGTAACTATACATCCAGACAACGAATCAAAGTTTGGGAGTGGGAGCTACGTCATTTCTACTTGACGTGACGTCCTAGAAGTGACGACACGCGATAATTTAAAACTATACTTATATCTTCGGAAATATTTGTTTCCCTAAGAAAATAAAAATACGTGTGTTTTGTTTTAAAATAATCTAGAAGACGGATATTAAAATCACAAAAAGAATAGTCGTCTATTGACATATTGACATTAACATCACAACCAGAGCCAGAACAGAACATCAATTTGTGGAACACACAGGTACAAGTTGTTCCGTACGAGAATCGAACTCGTGAAGTCGTGACATATTGTCTAACAGAATGTATTTTATTTTATGTATCGTTTGCAAAAGTATGCTAATGCTTACTATCTATATATCATTCTAGTGTGGTTTTGTCTGAGATCCTAATCTACTAGACTCTATAGATTACGAATAAATAGGTATTTGGATCATTTCAAACGATAAGAAATAAATTACAAGTAAATACAATAGTCTCTTTTTTAAGGGTATAAATCATCCAACGACTTCTCCCAGAGAAGTAATTGGTTGATTTTCCCTTCTCAAAAATAAAAAGGTTTTTTATCCCATGGGAACGCGGACGACGCCGCTTGCAAACAAGCTAATAAAACATAAGAAATGTATTGTCACAGTCTATTGCTGTGGTAATAAAACATTTGGCGAGACAATATGGACAATAGTCCACAATCATCAATCATTATTTTTATCTCCGCCGACGTGACGTGGACAAGGGATTTTACCGAATATATCTAATATATGTAGGTAGATACATATGTCCATAAATAAGTATGGAAATGTTTTTAAACACAAACAAAATAAAATTGTTAAAGTACACCCTTGCTTTTAATCAGTATCGGGTAAGTATACCGACCTAATTACGATATTATGTTATCCCCCTAAATTTTTTAAGCTATCTCTCAGTAATAATTTCATCATAATCGAATCAACAGTTTAGCCAGTAAAGAGTTAGAGATATTATGTATTAATGTTTTACATGTCAAATTGGAAATTAAGAATGCAACATAGAGATCCTTAATAAATTAATTAGCGATTATTTAAATTTATCTGATTTTCCTGAAATCATTGACCTCCGAATCGTCAAACTTTTTTAATACAATACTTGAACTGCACTTATAAGTGCAAGACATTGTTCAATAATTAAATATTCAAATTTTAATCCTTAACAAAGGAATGTAATAATAGATAACAAATAAATATAGGAAAATTGCGCAATAATCAATACAATTTATAAATAAGTGTCTATTATCTGCAAGCACTTCACATACATAGTGAACAAGCTACAAGAATTTCTACTCACAATGAACATGGCCGTAATGATCATCAGGAGACACCTGATGGACTTCATGTTGTATTCCGTCTCCGTTTTAGCAGCACCCACGTTGGGGACCACAGCCACGGGCGTGACACTCCTCATTCTAAAAACCCTCATCTAAAATACTCGTTAGAAAAATAGAGACACCAACAAAACAACCGCACGATTCCTTAGTCCGTGGCTTACAGGCAGTACTGTGATAACTAAAGTGGATCTGATAACGTTGTTTCACACACGTTTATGGACACAGTGTGTTTTCCAACTGTCGAGCACTGATTAGAGTGACTCTTTTGAAAATTATAGGCTATTCTGTAATTGTCTATTCGGAACATTCGAAGCGAACTCAATCACAGTCCGCCATATCTTTGTTTGTGAGAATAAACAGGCCTACTTTAATTCAACGAAGGAACGAAAAATCTTCGCAGATTGCATACTACAATTCTATTTATTGCGAACATTCGTGAACAAAAATTAACGAAAGAAATGAAGATAAATAAATATATTTAATTTATAATATAAAACGTTATTTCAAGTAATCAATAAAACCTACGGCCGAAGATTAAACGAAACTTCGCATTCGAGAACCGGAGTAGACCTACAGTGACGGGCAAGAATCGATCGAGCTCGCTTTGTATCTTTCGAATTGAGTTACAGAATAGCACTGTGTCGCACTGAATTGAAACAAATCGCCAATCGGTGCAGCGATAGATAATTACTTATAAAGAAAGGATAATATAGTGACTTGTGTACAAAGGCTTTCATTGGTGAAAATTGTGTTATCTCCAATATGTTTTTCAATATCAGCTATCAATAGTATCAATGCATTTAGATCAGACAATGTTATATGTATTATCATCGATAAAATATAATGTAAAATAGTTAGACGCGTATTATTATTGTTTTTATTTACTGTGACTGTGAGATGCACGATTTATGGTTGTTTCTTTGAGCAGACTAGCAGTGACATCATTTGAGAGCATTCAAATTATAATAGGTACATGTTGTCACTAACAAACATAATATAGAATCTATATTATCAGGGGTGGCCAACCAGTCAATCGCGATCATAGTCCAATCGATCGTGGCAAGGCAAAAAATATAAATAAATATAAGTTTTTAAACTGACATGGTCACTAACACTATTATTAGAACTTATGACGGGATATTTACCATGTTTATTCACTTTGGTGAGTTTCCGATATTTCGGCACTGTTGCAGAATTTGTCGCCCTTGGCCAGCGCCATTATCACGGATTAACTGGAGTAAATGCGGGTGGGTGTTCACGAGCAAAGAGTTCACCAAAGTGAATAAACATGGTAAATATCCCGTCATAAGTTCTAATAATAATAGTATAAATAAATAGTCCATATTGCGCAACGTAATTATTAATTACTATTCTAAGTTGTAGATCGCACAGGGTTTCGTTAGTAAACAGTAGATCTTATGTCTCAAGTTGGCCACCCCTGATATAAATCATAGTAACAACTTTAACTTATTTTACAAAAAAAGGTTTCAGTTTAATATATGTAAATGGTAGCGCCGCTGCCGTGCACCGGGTAACGGGTTCGATTCCCGCACGGAGCAACTCTTTGTGTGATCCACAAAATATTGTTTCAGGTCTGGGTGTCACGTGTATGTGAACTTGTATGTTTGTAAACGCACGACATAGGAGAAAATCCCAGTGTAAGGTAATGTTTTTTAAAAGTCGGAAGAAGTCATTCAATGTTTTTCCCCCTTAAAAAAAATAAGGATTGTTTTTAATAAGTTTGCATTATTTTGTGATCCTAAATGGGTCAAATAATACGAATAATACCTAGTTGTAAAGTAATTTATTTTCAGTACAGATACATAGATATTATAACACAAAAATTGTGATTAACAGTGTTCAAATAAGCTGGAAACTTATTACTAATAACTTATTATTATATCTACTATACATACCTAATTAATTGATGTGTAGTTACTTTGAGGATTATTGATAAAACATAACAAGCCTTGCAAAGCTGTTTGTGCCTATTGCAAGCATCATTTATAGGTACAACAACTTTCCTTTTCGATGAAAATGCCTTCTCCTTAGTTCGCAATTCGCATAGACTTCGTAACATTCAGAGCGTTCTATTTCTTTTGCATAAGCCTTAAATACTTATTAAGAGAGAAAGAACAAAAAAATCTACCAATAATCCTCTATTATAAATATTTTTAATATTTAATTAAATATACTAAGTAAAATCGCTTAATACAACAGTTTTCACTACTTGACGTGTCTTATCTTCTTTGTTTTAAAATGTTTTCCGCCAGCAAATAGCAAAATATACGTTAACTTAAAATGATTTTTAGTAATACTGATCTTCCCTGACTCTTGTCTGACTGGTGGCATCCGAAGTCGAATTGGATGGACCACAAACCTGCCAGAATCAAGCACTTAGATGCAGTAGTGAACATCGCCAGCCTTAAGTACAACAGCAGATTTTGTAAATCACCTCAAAACAGGACGGTTGTTATTGTTGTATTGTTAAAATTTATACATATTTACGTACTTCCAAGTCTTTCTTAACCATTTTAGTCCAGAATCGGATTAATTACCAAATGAGTAACTTTCAATGTCTTAACGTCCGATAGTTTGGTACCGTAGTCTATTCGTGCTAGAAGGTGGTAACGCTATAAGCTTGCAAAGGATAGTCTCTACTCTAAATATGCTACGATTAATGCTTAAACCTTCTCCGGAAGAAGAGGTCTTTGGTCAGCAGTGGCCACTTAGAGGCTGTTGATGTGTGTGAAATATAAATGCGAAAAATAGCCTTATAAGCCTAATATAATATTGTTCTTCTTTCAATTTATGCTGCGCTTGATGTCTGTGATTCGATGTGCACTAGGTTTGCCTCAGTCTGCTGCTCCTGTTGCTGTTGCTGCTCCTGTTGCTGTTGCTTCTCCTGTTGCTGTTGCTGCTCCTGTTGCTGTTGCTGCTCCTGTTGCTGTTGCTGCTCCTGTTGCTGTTGCTGCTGCTGTTGCTGCTGCTTCTCTTCAGCTTCTCGTGCTACAATAACGCTCTCTCGAATTCTCCATGCGAGCAAACCTCTCGCACTCTTCAGTCTGCGGATGCAACGAGCCAGAAGCAGAGCAAATATTATGCCGAGAACCTGCAAAACAAATTATTTTTAATAAAGGTTTTTATTTATTGATGTTTTTATAACCAGTTCGGGATTTTTTGACCAAAACAAAAAATGTTGGATATCTTAGAAACTACTTTCGGACCAGGGGCCTCAGAGCTAATTTTGTAAGTTTTTTTTTTTGTATTATCGTCTCCCGAGAGGAATACGACGAATTACAAGTCATCCTGAACATTTTACTTTACAAACAAATTAATGAACTTATACTCACAGTCACAAGCATCACAGATACTCCAAGGATACCGATGATCGTGGAATTATGTACCAAAGTACTGAACAGTTCGGATTTGCATCCCATTGCTGGCACTCGGTCACAGCGTCCATCGACGACGGAGAAACAGCAGGACGCAGGTAAAGTCAAGGTCAGATACTCCCCAGCGAGGTAAACAGTTGCCAGCGCCACTGGTTGATTGGGCCCGAACATCACATCTAGGTAGTCTGTGAACGAGCTACTGCCACAGCAAGTCAACTGAAGAGGAAAATGGAAAAAAAGATTAGATACAGTTTATTCTAAGGGATATTTCAAATCGATATTTATTTTACACTTTATGTACAATGATACAAAGGTGGACTTAATGCCAATTTGGCATTCTCTACCAGTCAACCTTGGGGTGATACAGAGACAACAGTAAGTTATATCTTCAAAAGTATTTGTTGCCGTTAGAAACTAAACAATACGTGTCTAATATTTTAAAAAATCTACAAGACGGGCATTAACAAAGATCTCGTCTTCCCTATTTGATAAAAAGCAACACTCAGTAATCCGACTCGACTGCACGGTTGGATTGGTGGCTGGGCAACTGGCTACCGCGCAACGTGCCACCTGTTTGATTTCTGCACGAAACAACTATTGTGTGATCCACAAATTGTTGTTTCGGACCTGGGTGTGTTGTGTATGTGAACGCACCCACGACACAGTAGAAAATCCTAGTGTGGGGGAAACAATTTCTTAGAAATAGTAAAAAGTGGATAAAAAGAAAATGAATACTTACGGTATTTTGCAACATGTCAATTTCTTGTTGAACTTCAGGGTCACTGTACATGTTTACTGGAATGTTAATGTAATACATGTACAAATGATCTCCGGCCTCATTGAACGAGACTATCACGACGGCTAACTGAACTATGAGCAACAGCATCAAGATGAATGCATACTGAAAAGAAAGAGAAGGTTTTGATTAATTAATATTGAATATTGTTTTAAAAGTCAATACTATTTAAAAAGCATTCGTTAACATGTACTCTATTCTTCTATCACTTTAGGGTATAATTGTTATGCAATTAAATACGAAATATTCCAAACATAGGTACATAAAACTAACTACGCCCCTCTCCTGATATTTTACCAGCTGTTCCTCGATAAATGCAGTATCCCACATAAAAACAATTATGGACTAAGTAAAAGTAGCCCAAGTTACTCCTTAGTACATCAGCTACCTGCCAATCAGTTCCGATAAAATCGGTCCAGTTATTTCAGAGATAAGCCGGAACAAACAGACTGACAGTGTGCAAAACGTCATTCTGGTATAAGTATCGTATATATTATTGGTATTCATATGCATCTAGTAAAAAGCGGTTATATCAATGCAATGTGACAAAGAGACATTCCGACTTTATTTATTATTCTAGATAGTCTAGATATAATTATAAATTAAGTATAGACTACAAATACGTACCAAATTGACCATGCAGGTGCTGAGTCTCAAACTACCGTAGAAGCCGAAGATGGATATGATGACCAGAACCGCTCCAATAAACACACTCAGGATGGATGGCGTCATGCGGATCATGCCAGGCTCGAAGAATGAGGAGAAACTGTGATAGTGCGCGTATACCGAGACACCCAGCATCATCATCAGAGTTCCTATCACCTGGAATTCAGAACATTATTTGTATTCAAAAAAGTATCATCATGTCTTTATCCCTGTAGGCTTTTTTTTTTGAGGGGGGAAAATCATCCAATGACTTCTCCTGCCTTGGGTGAGGCGGGAGGGAGTGTCAGACTCTTACTGACTAAAAACCACCCCGTTCCTACTCCTGCCTTTCGAACCAGAACCCCGGTAAACCCGTTAGGTAGTCCGCAGCTCCGGATCAGGCATCAGCCCTACTGGGCCCCATCTGTGGTGGTCTGATGGCCCTTTGAGGCGCGCGCGGAACGCGACGCGCCGATCCCTGTAGGCTGAGGTGCAAGTTACGGCACGTAATGCCACTGTACACACATTTTTCACCATTTGTGTTACCTATATGGAATTTTCGAAAATTTCGAATTGTGCCCAGTACATAGCAATAGGCTCGCCTATTACATGGGCCTTATAACTTATAACCACTAACTAGTATTATAAATAAATATTATTATTTACATGTCATTTACCTTTCTTTTTTTTACAAGATGCACAATGGCCACACAAAAATGTTCATTGCACAATTTTTCAAACTTTAGAACCAACATAATGCAATATTGTTATTTATTTCATGTAGATCTAAATAATAATTTTGTATTTCATGCATTATTAAATTTTCTTCATACAATCAATTCATTCCTTTGTTCACTGTTCATTCAATCAATTGAACAAAACAAATCGAAATATCGAATTAAACCTTTGTGTAGATATTTCTTCATGCGTAGTTAAGTAACCGCTGTACTCAGAGTCTTTTAATGGTTACGTAGTCCTTAGCAATTGTTTTCTATACAAAATCGTTACTAAGGAATACTTTAAGTATTCATTAAATGAATTATTATGTGCACGTAATTGTTTGACGAGAAAATATGAGCCTCTAGCATGGCTTGAAACTAGTCGAGTTCATCGTCAAACAATTACGTGAGTAAGCCGATAACATAATAATTAATTTAGTATGTCTCACGAAAGTTACAATGGAATTCATTAAATGCCTTTGAGTGTGGCAGTAAGAGGTAAAGGTAAGTACTCACGACAAACATGCCCGTGATGAACAGTAGAAGCATCCTGATGGTCCTCATATTAAACTCCGTCTCCTTTCTAACGGCTCGGTCCACATCCCCATTCACGACCACAGGGGCCGCACTCCTCACATTGAAAATCCTCATCGTCCCGTGAATAATGAAACGAAACAGCTAAAACAACGACCGCACGATTAGTTAGATCAGTACCTTCTGATAACTCTAGAGTGGCATCTGATAACGTTGGTTTACACACATGCATGGACACAGTGTGTTTTCCAACTAAAAGCACAGAATCAAACAAATTCTTTTGGTTTCACTGTGTCGCAACAACCTGAAACCATATGAATTTTTTTATGGAATAAGGGGCAAACTGGCAGACCGTTCACCTGATGGTAAACGATCAGCGCCGCCCATGGACACCCGCAACACCAGAGGAGTCACAGGCGCGTTGCGTTTTAAAAAGGAATACGCTCTTTTCTTTAACGTTTGAAGGTCGTATCGGTTCGGAAATACCACCGACGACAGCTCATTCCAAAGTTTTGCTGTGCGAGGCAGAAAGTTTCGTGAGAAGCGCACAGTTGTGGCCTGCCAACCATCTATATGATGGGGATGGAAGTGCTAAACTTGAATAAAATAACTTAATTCAATTAAATTGTGACTTACTTGGCTTTTCCTTTGCTTAGTTGTTTTTGCTGTCTTCGGTATTCTCTCCATTATTGATTAGGTACTAATGCACTCTCAAATATGTTAGAATTTGATTATTCAGCACCTAATGCTGATTATTGATACGTATGGAAATTCAAATTATGATATTTCCTTGTTTGTTTTTTATGTAGATTTAAAGAAGGATAAACGTCACGACTAGTGTAACATACTGCCTGTAATAAACTGCTCGCTTTTATTTTAATATTGATTTTCTTCGAGCCTGAACGGCGCACTAGCCTTCAGTCAATCACCATCTGAAATATTAATGTCTTAGCCATGGCCCGAGGCAGTTGTAATTGCCTTTGCATCGAGCGCTTTCCAGTGCAGCATAAAGTTAAAATAGACCGCCGTCAACGACGATACTTTTTATTTCATGAACGGATCGATATAATATCCATTGGAAGTGGACTCTTACATGCAACGTTACGCCTTTTATCCCCGAAGGGGTAGGCAGAGGTGCACATTACGACACGTAATGCCGCTATACAATGTACACCCACTTTTCACCATTTATGTTATAAGTCCCATGTAATAGGGGGTGAGCCTATTGCCATATACTGGACACAATTCCAGACTCCGTGTACCACTCAGAAATTCTCGAAAAACCGAAAACACTCCAGAAACACTTTGCCCGACCTGGGAATCGAACCCAAGACCCCTTGTTCGGCAGTCGCACTTGCGACCACTCGACCAACGAGGCAGTCAAACTAGATATTTTAAAGGACTCTTACAATTAAGTCTTTCCACAATTTTTAATTACGTTTGCTGCTGACCATTTGATTTCAGTCAGGATTCACTCAACTAAGGACCAGCACCCTTAGTACGAGTTTGCTTTACGTTTAACTAGATCTAAACGAGAGCGCGTTCGGTACTCAGAATTGGCCGGTGCGAATGACCTATGCAATCCGAGTTTCGATATCGTTAAACGTAAAACAAACTCGTACTAAGCCTTCCACTAGGAAAGAAATAGTTAGGGTAGGTATCTATTTCCGCCGCGCGCCTCAAAGAGTCATCAGATCACCCAGTAGGACTGATGCTTGATCCGGAGCTGCGAACTACCTAGTGGGTTTACCGGGGCTCCGGTTTGTAAAGCAGGAGTAAGCACGGGGTGGTTTTTATTCAGTAAGAGTCTGACATTCCCTCTCGCCTCGCCTAAGGCGAGAGATCACATTGGATGATTTTTCCCCCTCAAAAAAAAAGTATCTATTTCTACATAAACGACCCGTGTCTACTACAATGGACCTCATCTCCTCTCCCGTCATCATACGGCTTTACAGTGAGAAAATATTCGAAGTATATGTTATTTCAGTTTTGATCTCATTGATGGATTTAAAGTCATCGATCGTTATTTTCTGTAAACAGAAAAAGGACATATTAAATAAACATTTCTTGTTGTCTGGCTCATAAGTATGTACAGGGTGATAACACCTAGCCAAACTTATCGTTATCACTTAAGCCTTATCACGTATAGCCATGATATCAGTATAGCCACAATGTATTTTCGCAAAAATACAATACAATATACTTTTTTGAATATTTTGCATAATGTTTAATGCGTTTGTTTTTAGATTGTTATCTTTTTTATTACCGATTATTAATTTATGACATTGAATTAGCCGAGATAAACCACCGAACATGAAATCTTGTGTTTAATTTTGGCAAAGTCAAGTTTTTCCTTTTTATATTTTAAAATTACTGTTATAACTGTTAAAGTATTACAGGACTATTTTCGGTTTTTCTAAAATTCCTCGGTAACTAGTAGCACGGAGTCTGGAATTGTGCCCAGTGTATGGCAATAGGCTCAACCCCTGTTACACTTACAACATAAATGGCGAAAATTGGGTGTACATGGTATAGCGGCAGCCGTAATGTGCACCTCTGCCTACCCTTTCGGGGATAAGTGTGACGTTGCTATATTTTAAAATATCAATATCTGTTATGGAACATGCAATGTATGGCGTCTCCTCGAACTCAAAACTACACTAACACTACTACTACTGACTAAAAACAACCCCATTCCTTCTTCTGCTTTGATGTGGATTCCCAGGAACTTGCGATTTAGTGCGGCGAAGTTTTGTGTGGGAGCCCTAAACGAGCAGACATATCACCTGATGGTAAGCAATCGCCGCCGCCCATGGACACTTGAAACACCAGAGGCGTCACAATCACAAGTGGAGTATTTGAGGTAATCTACAACTTTCATTCTTGAAATCCTAAACCTGGAGGACCAGTCGCACTTTCTATGTCTGCCTACCTAGATCTCGGCTCCAAAGGTTCAAAATGATTGTCTTTACACGTTGCAGTATGTAATGACACGAGCAACGTTTGGTACTAGGTAGGTAAATAAAAACACAGAAAATATTGTATAAATAAAAATATTTCTTTACAATACTCTTTATAATACTAAAATTAATATAGTGACAACATATTATATTATTAACATATCTATAAAATAATTAAGTAGCGTCCGTACACATTTATTAAATGGCAAACAATGCGATTTTTTGGAAAAAAATAGTTTTGGTAACAAATAACAGTTGTTAGGTACTTAATAGCTCTTTGTAAAAGCTGACATTGGTATTTGGAATGTGAAATAACCTAATTTAAACTATGTATATATAGTTATTACAAATAATATAAGTAGTAATTAAAATAATGACTTAAAATAATCTCTACTAATTTTTAAGTAGGTCGTTATTTATTTCTATTCACAAACCGATATGTGTTCGCGCCAAATGCCTTATGACACGTATATTCATTGCTCATCTACTTATTATAGAAAAATATTTAATTACGGTGATTTTTCCTAATTTATAACAAAATTCCTGAACATACAAATATTCTGCTTACACTCTACGTCGACTTTATCACATAAAACTTTTAAGTATCACAATTTATTGCGCCCTAATTGTGTATCTATACAAAACTTCAAGAAAACTATGTTTTTGATAACAACTGTGCATTTAAAATGACAAATATTATATAAACAAAAAGAAAAGTATTTTCAAAGTGACTCACATCACAAATAGGTTTTCGAATCAAAATTCAAAAGTATAACACAATTAGGGCGGGAAATTTTGACAGTTTATTTTTTAAATATTTGTAGGATCAGGACAAGGTAACACTCGTACAGCCTCCTAAGCGGTAGTTTGTCCATGGAACGGGACATAGACAACGGGCTGGCTTGCTTTTTTCTCATCGCTGGGGTTGAGCGAGGTGTAGGCGTTGACCATACGTTCTTGGATTTCCCACCGTCTGCGTTCGCGTTCAGATTTCGCCTTGCGGATGGAACTTGCCAATGAGAACGAGAACACAATGCCAATAATCTGAAATTCGATAAGATAAACATGAATATTTATGGTGATAAGCCAAATTCGCACTTGATTTCTAGTGTAGTTATCAAACAAAGTACCGTGTATAATATAAACGATTTTTATGGAAAAACTATTTCATACCGAAACAAGCACTGAATAATCAATGGACGTTAGAAAAAGCAACTGTCCCGTAAAAAAATACTAACCTGAATGAAAGCAATAGTCATGGCTCCGGCGCCCAAAAGACCAGCGCTCTGGTAGACCAAGTAGAACATTCTGGGGAGGCATCCATTGACGTAGATCTCAGTGCAGACGTCGACCTCAACGCCATCAATAAAGTCGTAACGGGACCTGGCACAGCAGGAATTGGGGACGGAGACGTTGTTGCTGGAGATGCTGGAGACTCCAGGGGGAGGGGTCACCACGCTCCAGTCAGCGTAGCTGTCTACTCCGCAGCAGCTCAGCTGTGAAATGGAGAGGAACGTTATTAACACTCAATTTTTTATTATGTGTATTGGCACTAAGGCCACTTCTAGTCCACGTAAAGTTCGTGTTCATTGAACGATCTGGAACGGAGCTATACAATCTACGTATCCCTCTTGCACTGATCAATGATCGACCATTCTGACACAATTGTAATAGCAGACTAAGGCCCCTGGAGCGTTATCTCACAACTCGTTACAGAACAATTAGACTACTTATGTTAATTATATACAAAAATTGACAAATTTAAATAAACCTTAAGGCCTTGGTCAACAAACTCGTTAAGAAAATGCTATGTATATGTTACGGTAAGAGTGAATAATTGAAAATTATTAATAATTATCTACTATTATTAATAATTACCGAAACTCGAGGTAAAAGTGATAAATTAATCACATTTGTCGCTTATTATTAATAATTTTACCCTAGTAGTGATAAATGTAATAAGTAGCCAAGATGTTATTTTTATTTCAATTTAAAAGGCAATATATTGTACTTGCACAACAAATATTTGTTGAATTCTATGATAATACTTTTAAAATTTTACTTTGATGCTTTTATAGGTGCTACAAAAGATTTACAGGCAAACCAAATATGATTATTGATGATTGCTTTTAGGATTCGTGTTGATTTTGTTAATGATACAATAATTGTTTAATTTTATTTTTGTTACAATTTCATGTACCACGATAGACTTTTTTGCATAAGTTTGATGGTAGATTAGATTTTTACAAGAATTTTACGCGCGCAGAACTCGACGCGCCGCACGCACGAGTCTGGTTCTGGTCGGGCGGCGAGCTACCCCTACTCGCCGTCCGCAGACCCGCACTTACGATGGCCGGAGATCTTCCCGCGATCCCCGACGCCCGGAGTGTCTGTCGCGACGGCTGGGGCGTGAGGAGGTTCGTTCTCTCAAGCGCCCCGTCTCCTACTTAGCTAGCATGACTGATTCACAAAAGGAGGAGACGCTTCATACTACGGCCTAAACCAATGCCGGGTGCGAGAGGTCGCCGTTATAGACCAGATACCTGAGGACACGGCGATTTTCAGCCCATGCACGGCACACCGCCACCGTATGCTCCACCGTGTCCTCCGGGCGGTCCTCGCAGTGATGACACCCGTGCGTACCTCCCGCCCAATCAGTAACAGGAACCTACCCAAACTCCCATGTCCGGTAAGCAACTGCGTCAGGCGGTGAGGACGCCGTGGCGTCTCTCTAGCCACTACTCAAACAGCCTTACCGCTGCAATGACAGCGAGTCCAGATAAATGTGCCCTAGAAGGGCACTATTTAATATTCTAGTTCAGAATATGTGAATTTGTTGTCCTTTCGGTTTAAAGCAAGTACAAGTAACCTTGTTTGTGTGATCTTTAATTAATACAATCGTAAGACTGTGTTTAATATTATAAATAAATACATGCTGGTCAAAAACATCGGGTTTATATTTATTTTATTACTTTCACCAATATGTGTCGTGAATTATTAATAATCATTACTAAAAGTAATAAATTTCGATCGATTATTCACTTTTACCAAAACGTGTGGTTATTATTAATAATTTTGAAAAATTATTTTCAATTATTCAGATTTACCGTAACATATACTTTGATGGTAAATTCACGGAAGAATTCACATGATACGTGTGTTTGTGTATGTTCATTGGGGACGAAAACATTTGATCATTGAGCACGCAATTGTATGATGTCCGGTACACCCTTGTAGTCCACAGTCCCTTTAACTCTAACTTCTAACGTCACTGATGCATATTTCCACACATGCCATCCTTATAGAATGCTACCTTCTGTGGACATTATTAGATTAGACATTATTGTCCACAGAAGGTGACTACCAGCCATGTTAACCCCTTTTAAGAATTACGTGCGTACATGTGTCTACGTAACAATTTTGATGATATCGTGCTCATCAACTACAATTTGCTACGAGTCCCAGATATCTTATTATTATTATTTTTTAACGTTGCCCCACATTAGGATTTTCTCCTGTGTAGTGGATGCGTTTACAAACATACAAGTTCACATACACATCACGCCCAGACCCGGAACAACAATCTGTGGATCACACAAAGAGTTGTTCCGTGCGGGAATCGAACCCGCGACACGTTACACGGCAGCCAGTTGCCCAGCCACCGCGCCAACCGTGCAGTCAAATTTAATATGGTGATCGCTGCCGCTAGGTGTAATAGTCCACTTACTCTGCTCTGAATGAAGTCATAGGACCCGCGGACTTCCTCGTTGTGGTAGTAGTAAGGCAGTGTGGTCCTCAGGTTCTCATCCAGCATGCCGGTCACTTGCGACCGGAGGCTGTACGCTGCAATAGCTGCTGCGATCTCCAGGACGAATACCAGACTGAGGATGACTGCAAACTGGAAAAAACATATATCAATAAAACATATAACTATCTATAACGTCTGTTACATTACTATTTTTGTTGAGTTCTTGATATTTTATGCTTCAGTAAGCCCAAGCTAGACACGTGTCAGGTAAAACATAATTTAAAAATGATCCGAGATAAAATTAAACAATGGCTGTAACTAAAATCATTATCATACTTAGCACACGTTATTGTATTGTTGCCATCTAATCTTAAAATATATCAAAGCAAATCAAATTATGTTTTTATTTTTCCTTTACATTCGGTGTCAGTACATAATCTCTGTAGCTTCTGCGTAGTTGAGTTGGGCCACTTATATGCCTTTTCAGCTAAAGACCCTTCATCCCATAAGACCCAAAAGACCATGTTATTTTTTATCACTGATATTCCCCCGTTTGACCACTATCTCACCTGATGGGAAGCGATGATGTGGTCGAAGATAAAACACGCTTACCTAGAAGTAACCTATTCACTCTAGCCTTAAAGACTCCAAGATTATATTTATCAGGAAACACAGACCCCGGCAAGATATTCGACTCCTTAGCTGTACGCACAATAAAGGTATTCCCAAAACGTATACTGTAGGTATCATAAATAAATAAATGGTTCAACTTACAATATTGACCAAGCAGGTGCTCTCCTTCAGCGCGCCGATACATCCGAAGAGAGAGACGAACAGCATGATGATGCCGATGGCGATGACGAAGCTGGCTGGTGAGAAGAACCGGTCTTCCAGGAAGAAGGAGACATCGTGGTAGATCGCGTAGATCGTAGTGCCCACTGAGATTATTAGCGCTGATGTTAGCTGGAAAAATGAGAAGAGAGTATTTTTAATGGATGTAAATTCTATCTGCACACATAGGAAGGCTAAGCTATTCTGGTCTGCTGTAAACATTCGCTTAAAGATTGTCCAAAAAGGGCTTTTTGAGGGGGGAAATCATTCAATGACTTCTCCCATTTTGGACGAGTCAAGAGGGAGTGTCAGACCCCGTTCCTACTCTTGCTTTTGGAGCTCCGGTCAATTCGCTAAATAGTCCGCAGCTCCGGCATTAAAAATGGCGTAGATTGCTATGTTACAAGCATTTAATATAATAACCTCCGTTAAATTGTTGTTGCCATGCTCCAGCTCTAGATGTGTGAAATTGTTTGTTATCTTTAAAGATACCTAACTCTTGTTATTAGGAGTAATGTTGTTTACTTTAACACTACTAAAACCATTTTAAAATGATATCACAGGTACTTCTAATTTCTATATTCTTCGAGAACATGCTCAAAATGAAGAAACGCGATATTATATTCCAACAGCTTTTTGGGGGGGGGGAATGATTCAATGACTTCTCCCGCTTTGGGCGAGGCGAGAGAGAGTGTCAGACTCAGACTCTTACTGACTAAAAACCACCCTGTTCCTACTCCTGCTTTTCGAACTGGAGCCCCGGTAAGCCCGCTAGGCAGTCCGCAGCTCCGGAATATTCCGACTGCTTGACCGACTCATACATATGTACATACAATGACCGAACGTACTTATGATTCATTGATATCATGTGATAAGACCGCCTATATCAGTGAACATATAGAATCATAACAACCTAAGTAAGCCGTCTGTCTGGTATAAGACGTCCATATTTAGGTAGTCAGTCATTTTATGTGTTTTTGCGAATGGAGAAAATGGATAGGACTGTATGGCATTTTGTGTGCTTATTTAATATTTACTTAATTACTATAAAGAAATCCCAGATTCTTGTAATAACTATTGTAAGACGTAGGTAGCCTACCTATCAAATTAATTAAAATTAACGACTCTATTCGCGTAAAAATCGAAAAACCTGCGCCCCCCGCTGCTCAGGAATAAAGCCCGTTATTTATTACTTGATATTTAGCCTTTTAATATAAGTCACGAGAGTTTTTTTGTGTGGTTAAAATCATCCAATAACTTCTCCCGCCTTGGTCGAGACGACGAGACGAGAGGGAGTGTCAGACTCTTACTGACTAAAAACCACCTCGTTCCTAATTCTGCTTTTCGAGCCGGAGCCCCGGTAACCCGCTAGGTAGTAAGCCGTAACCTTAACTTCAATTAATTCCCAGACTATACTCGATCTTTAAAACTATCTAATCACATTATGTAATTTCATCACATAAGTAAGCATGATAAGTACACCTGCTAGAGCCTATAACATGAATAATCCACATATTAAGGTCATAATTATGAAACACATGTGAAGTGCACATATTATCATGATTATAATTCATGTAGGTAATATTGATTGGATAAATAATGGCTTCCAAGTGACCATAGAATTAACCTTGACATTTTAATGGCGGCTGAAAATCGATACGTAGTGTCGTGACGTGACCAACCGCCTGTAGTGGTGCAGAGGACGTAGGTATATATGGAGATTAAAATATTAACTACAGTAAAAAGTAAATGCTGTTTTTCATAATAATGAAAAGCTTATGTCCAAATTCTGGGACTATAGACTTTTTTTGAGGGGGTAGTCACCTAATTACTTCTCCCGCCTTGGGCGAGCGAAAGGATATGTCAGACTGTTACTGACTAAAATCCACCCTGTTTCTAGTCCTGCTTTTCGACTCGGAGCCCCAGTAAACCCGTTAGGTAGTCCGCAGCTCCGGATCAAGGAATATAGGCATAAGCCAGTTCTTTATACTTGACCAAAATCAAAATCTCACCGTTGACTATGTTATTGCCTATTCTCCAAGAGGAAAGCATTAAATGAATGATTGGTGACTTGTATGCTCAAACGATATATTATGCTCATTGCTCTTTGTTACCAATTTGCTCTAACGGTAGATTTTAGACCAGAAATAAACCTGTGCCAGTTCTTTAAGGTAGACATTGTTAACTACACCTAGCTTCACTGACGGACAGACTGACAGACTATTATTTATTTCTTTATTTGTTGACGTTTCAAAAGTCCCTAAGTATAATTGGAATTAATGATTTGACTTTGATAAGATAATTTTCTGTTATTACGGTAAACCGTTTGAGATCAAAATTAAGTAGGGCAAGTGACCCGGTTGTGGCCACCGACCCCTTTGTGGCCATTTGGGCCTTCAAATATTTATAACTAAGGCATGGACAAATAAATTACTCTGTGATGTACAGTATTTAAAATATTGAATATTGGAGACACTGATACCGTTGGCAGCTTTGATGTGTCAAACTTCACTTCGTTGCAACAAGTCATTATTTTTAGTTAAGGGTGAAATTGTTAAGATCTTAACAAAAATTCTAAGGCGAGCGGGTGAGGATTTCGTTTATATTTTTTAAATCTTTGCTAATTGTTTGGATGTTTATGTTAATATTACTTGAAGAATATATTGTCTAAGTGAAACTAAAGTTATTTTGTCGCTATATGTTTTTGAAGTGAGGTTTTTAGAAGGTGGCCACTAATGGAGACAAAATTATGAATTTCTCCATCTTTGGCCACATGGCTGGCCAAAACTAGTGTACATAGACACCCCACTTCTTCCCCTTTATTTTATCGTGGCTTTTTTCCTTGGCTTTACATATCAACAAATACATATTTTTCATTTTCAGAGATGCAATAAATTGCCTTCACACAAAGGGGAGGTCAGTTTACTTTGCAGCTTTTACCAACGTCATATAAATGTTGATCTCTTTATTTGTAAGTTAAATTCAAGTGAAGTAATAATATTTCATATTTTCCAAGCTAAATAAAAACCATTGTTTGTAAAATATCCAATTTAATTAATATTTTTTTATTACTTTTATTGTATTTTTTGATGGCCAGAACTGGCACACGACCGTGGCCAGAAATGGCACGAATCTGGCCAAAAATGGCACAAACTCCCTTTTTTTTTCTTTTTTATACAGTTATTTTTCTATTGGACGTTCTTTAAAAAAAGGGTTTTCTTAGGCAAGGTTAATACATGTTAAATGACTTTTTACAAGAAATATGTTCGTGATAACAAAAACTATAAGTTAAGAAAGCCTCAAAGTCGACAAAATTCTTAAAGTGGCCACAACCGGGTCACTTACGATACTTCACATCAACTCTGTACTTACAATAAATATTTACAAAATAAAAATGTACGTACAAGAAGAAAAACGTGACACAAGCGGTAAGCCAATGAAAATACGAGTTTTTCTTCAAGTTAAACGTTTGTATTGTATTTGAAACGTGACTGGTAACAACAGAAAACCATGCTAGATGTTACTACAGCAATTGTACAAGTATTTTACTACTGATGACTTCAATCCTCCTAACGACGACACGTCAAAATCGTCACGCAAAAATGACCTTTGAAACGAATCTGTTAAAGACGTTTATCGTGTCGCATCGCAGATATTGTTTCACGTCCGCGTAGATCGATATACATAGCTATAAATAGTTTGAAATCAATTAAAGATAAACAGCGGGAAACAATAAGAGGATGACCTCGCCACGCAGTTTGTTGCTGGACAATTAAAAAGTCAATAGTAGGTATTACGAAGAATTACTAGATACTACCTATATAATAGCAGTGGTCATATTATAAAAGAAGGAAACGAGTGTCACTTAATAAGTTTTTAAACTGACATGGTCATTAACACTATTATTAGAACTGCACATATCGAAAACTCATACAAATAGAAAAACATGGTAAATATCCCGTTTCGAGTTCTAATAGATACTAGAGTGTCAATTTTGTCTCTTTCTGCCTTTAAGTAATCAAGATTTTTGGGGTTAGCACAAAATCGGACCTATTTCAACTCTCTTTTGTCAATCAAGCGTTAAATATTAGGGACGTTCCTCTCTTCAGCACCTTTTTCATTTCATTTAGATCCATCTACCATGTAAATCTCCTTTTCTAATAAGATAAAAAAGTGAGAGATGATGGAAATGCTTTATTTTAAGGGGGAGGAGGGAACTTCCAACGACTCCTCCCGCCTTGAGCGTGGCGAGAGGGAATGTCAGACTTTTACCGATTAAAAGACCACCCCGTCCGGAGCCCCGGTAAACCCGCCAGGTAGTCCGCAGCATCAGCTCTACTGGGCCTATTTTAATAGAAATGCTGGAATTTTATTGTAAAATTGGAATCTCAAAAAAATAAACCAACTAGGTATTAAATCATCAATTGATGCTACCGTAGGTATCCGTCCGGTCGATACAATTTTATATAGGTACCTATATTATAATATTAACTATATTGGAGAATATTTTTTCAGCAAAATTACCTTATATATCTGTGACAATTCACCGATATACAATTAGACATGTACCATTTTCCCTATGAACATGAAAATAACTAAAGCTATTTTTGTCTATAATACGGTCCCTACCACAGGTCCCTACCTACATAGTACGTGATATCAACATTTTAAAGTAAATATTTGAAATAAAACAGCATATCAATCGAGGCAGGTCGATAACATCATCAGAATAGTGTCAAGATATGCAACAAAGTAGAACAGATGAGAATCCATGTCAATAATCCTAAAATATTCATTGTTCCTCAATCCAATCCTATCTTATCATTCCTAATTTCTTATCTATCAATATTGTTTTTGTAATCGAATTAGTCAAAAATTATTCAATCTTAAGCAAGGTAATTAACAATTGATGAAGGACTATGCACTAATCACATCACCCATCGCCAGAAAAGAAGACAATTTAGAACAACTCATGGTTACCAGAAAATGGACGGTAAAAGATCAAGAGGACACAGCCCGATCAGATGGACGGATCAGATCCGAATCCTAAAACCTTGGACATTAGCATACAACACGTTGGTGGTGGCCAAGGATAAGAATAAATGGCAAGCCTGTCTCTGTCTGGAGGAAAATAGTTGCATAAAGTTTATAGGGCGGCCGATCATGACCCTGATATGATCCTGATCATGATATCGGAATCATGGAAGATAAATATTCACTCGTACTGTCACCAAGTTATTGCACACGGTCGTGCTTTATTATAAATTTTAATGCACACAAAACGAACATACATGAACATTCTTAAATGAGACCTTTCTCTCTATTTCTCCGGAATAAGGAATCCATACAAACCACCATACTACTATAGAATTTCCTAGAAATGAAATATTATCATGAACAATGCACTATGACTAAATTTCGATCACGTTGGAATATGGAAGAGAACAATATCCCATAGTGGCCATTGTTTTTATTGCACGGCTATTGAAATATAAGTAAACATAGCATTAGTCGCAATAATAGGCGAGGAAGTATTGTAAATAGCATCACCTCTTTTGACTATATTTTCCTCAAACGCAAAGATATGCTTATGGTGTACACCATTACTCATTTGTCACAACTTTTTTTAATTTTGTGATAATAAATTGCTTGATTTTGTCTACATCATCACTCATCATCAACAGCCTACAAGTGGCTGCTAACCAAAGGCCTCTTCTCACATGGAGAGGGTTTGAGCATTAATAGTAGTTTTAGCGATTTCAATTTAACAGCTCAGCTTTCCTCACAATGTCTTCCTTCACCATTTGTCAATGGTGTCTAAATAATCTTAGAAAGTATGTATAAATCGGAAAAAGTCACATTGGAACTTGCTGTTGATAAGTTTCGAGCACGAACCCTCATGCATGAGAAGCGGGTTTTAAGACTCCGGGCCATCACAGCGGACTCTATGCATTAAGCGCAATTTCATATTTGTTAACGTCTCTTTATAAATATAGGATACTAGCAAACTGTGCGAACTCCGTTTCGCCACCAAAGATTTTCCCTGGTTACCTGCTTTTCTCCTAACTGCCTGAATTTTCTTTGCTATAAACCTCACGGAGCCCGAGACCTATCCAACGAATGCAAAACCGTGGAAATCGGTTCGTGCGTTCTGGAGTTATAGCATCAGGAAGGAAAACACGACTTATTTTTATATTATAGACTAGCAAACCCGGCGAACTCCGTTTCGCCACCGCTTTTAAGTCTTGAATATTTCCTGAATTTTCTTTGCTATAAACCTGACGGAGCCCGAGACCTTTCCAACGAATGCAAAACCGTGAAAATCGGTTCGTGCGTTCTAGAGTTATAGCGTCAGGAAGGAAAACCCGACTTATTTTTATATAATAGATTACACAACCTGTCAAAACCTTCAAGAATAAATTACTATTATGTCAGTCATATGCTATTATACATACATTCTATATAGGTAAGTATTAGTTACAGGGATTTACTTAATCCAATAAGTGGAGAGTACCTAAACATTACCCTGTTTGCGTGTATTATGACGTCATAGTACACAAAACACTTATCATGTATTGGAAGTTATTTACTCGGCAGGAAATCCAAGAGAAAGTACTTCAAAATGCCCTTTTCGTCCTCTGTATATAACGTGACAATAACTATATACTCAGGTAGGCGATGAATAATATTATGTTTCATGTTTTTTCTATACTTCGGTAGGAACTTTGATATCTATGTATGTTAATGATTGATCCGGAGCTGCGGACTACCTAGCGGGTTTACCGGGGCTCCGGTTCGAAAAGCAGGAGTAGGAACGGGGTGGTTTTTAGTCAGTAAGAGTCTGACACTCCCTCTCGCCTCGCCCAAGGCGAGAGAAATCATTGGATGATTTTCCCTGCTCAAAAAAAAAGTGTGTTAAAGATCTTTAGGTGACCTATTTGAGTTAGGTACCCTGAAATACACTCATTTATTTGACGCTGACTGTACTTATAGCTTTTTTAAATTTTTCAACATCTACATATCGTCACGCCTTTTATCCCCGAAAGGGTAGGCAGAGGTGCACATTATGGCACGGATTGCTACTGTATAATGTACACCCACTTTTCGCAACGTATGTTGTTAGTCGTCTCTCACATTATCCTCTATTTCATTGTCTGGACTTTAAAATAGACTATGACCTCTGAGTTTGTTTCGGCATTTCTTCTCAGAGTAGTCAGATAGGAAATGCCGGCCTCATCTAGCTATTTGAAATATTGACGTGTAAAAGTGTTATTTTATAACCTATTTACAGAAATAAATATCATTTCATTTCATTATCATTTCATTTCATTTCAGTCCCATGTAATAATATTTCAATGTAAAATGAAAAACAAGTTGTATAATAGACATGAACTAATAATCGTAGAAATAATTACATTATACAGTGTTAAACAATGTAATTATATCCCTGACAGCCGCCGGCTGGTAACTGAATCCTTTTGAAGAAAACCACTGGCGCGTCATCGTTGCGGGCGTCGCGCCGTGAACTCAAGGTCACCAATTTGGAGGCCTGTACCCTTAGTATGAGTTTGCTTTACGATTATAGTAATCGAAACAAGAGCGCGATGTGTGCTCCGATTGGTTGGTTTATTCGAGCCGACGAATCAGAGAGCCCAATGCGCTCTCGTTTCGACTACTTTAAACGTAAAGCAAACTCGTACTAAGGGTACTGTAAACTCTTTACGTCATGCCGAACTAGTGTTTTGCTCGCGACTGCACCTATGACGTATGCTACATTATCTACTATGTTGTGGCATTGTTTATCTCTGTATAATGTAGAGAATTTTGCCCTATTCTGTTTTGTGTCTGAATTATGAAAAATTTTGACTAATCTAAATATGGTTTACTTATAAATATTTTACGTTGCGATTTATTGACATTTAACTATTAATTATAAAGGTTTGCAGCCAGTTTTATATTGTGAGTCCCATCATGTCCAATTTAAGAACATATGAGCCTTTTGCCATACCATACACCCATACACCCGTCATAATTTTAGACTCAGTCTGTAGGTAGGTACTAAACTCGAGAACTTTCAGAAAACTGATAAATCTATGTATCTAGAACCTTGGTTAAGTACCATACACCTATACAAAGCAATAAAATATTTATTCAATGACATTTTGAATTTGATTTTGTTCGAAAGACACGTATAAAATCACGTTATCTTTGAAGGTATTTGTCATCAATAGTATGTTTGCACTTGATAACAAAGAATTTCATCAAATTATGACTGAAACTTCTCATGAAAATGACGCATTATGTTTCTAATAACGACATTGTACGTACTAGCTCACCAAACTACCACAGTTCTATTGATTTATATTATAATTGAAAATGTATAAAAAATTTAGTAACTAAAGCAAGATTCAACATTATGTAGATAGACTCCTTAGTTATAGAGAGGCAGATTCCTATAGGTGGGTGGTAGTATGTGCAACTGCGAACGGCGATGTCATCTATTCTGTAAGTACCTATAGAATTAGGAATAAAAAGAAAATAATCGATTAATCGTCTTCGAAAACTATCAATAATTAATATATAAGTACCTAGGTAGGTAACACTTTTTTAGGGGAAATCATCCAATAACCTCTCCCGTATTGGGCGAGGCAAGAGGGAGTATCAGACTCTTACTGACTAAAAACCGTGCTAAAAGCCACCCCGTTCCTACTCCTGTTTTGCGAGTCTACTACTCTTTTCTTTTTTACAGCTCCGGGTAGGTAGGTAGCACTAACATGTAAATGCCAACTGTTTAACACCCGACTCTCATGTAACTACTAGTTAACTTAACTGGTATAAAGTGATCTGTGTAGGTAGAGGATAGATACATTCAAAAATATACACGTACACTTTTCCTTACCTAGGGGAAAATCATCCAATAACTTCCCCGCCATTAATACCTACCTATAAAAGCCATAATAATAAGAATAGTCTACATTACGAAAGTCGTAATAAACTTGCCAACACATGCAATCGATATTCGAAATTCAAAAGACGCCTTAAAAATGTTGCCAGCCTTGCAGAAAAGCGGCTTAAACGTATCGCTGGCAACATTGTGCGCAGATACTTGACTTATCGCCTCTATTAGTAAAACAGGTAAGCACAGAGGTTGATTAGCCTTCATCGTTATCACTAGCTGGAAATTGTAACACTTTAGTTATCATTGTAAAATTGTTGTGCCTACCTAGGTACCTACGTGACTATTTCATAGATATTGATTTGTTGTGCTAAATAAATAGACATGACAATGTACCTACGTACTTACCTACATACTGTACGTACAAACAATGTTTGCAACAGTAGGACTTTGCCTATACTATAGTTAAAGTCCTAGTGCCTATAGGCAATAGGTCCTATAGGAATTGATTTAATTCTATTTATCTCCGATCATAAAAAAATAACAACATAAACATTCAATTTCGCTATTAAAATAAACACATAATACAACGATAACTCGACAAAAATACTATCTCTATGAATGTGTCCCTATATCGATACGAAAAAGAGCAACACAAATTCAGGTACCTACGCTAAGCTAGTTAATCATCGACTACAAGAGTTGTCATACATAGGTAGATAACGAAACGAGAAGACCTTGCGCAAATAATATGGCGCAATTTACACAGAGCTAAAAAAAAAACAAACCGCCATTTAAAATAAAAAAAACACTCACCACAAATATAGCTGTGATACACAACAGCATATATTTAATGCACTTCATTCCCACTTCCAAATTGTTTCTCGTCATTTTGAACACAAAATACACGAAACGAACTTTCCGCAAGCGTTCTCGGTATACAACTGAAATATTTCACTTCGTTATCGCTGATAAGGTAACTCGCGCACTAAGGCTGATTGTCGACTGCAGGCTTGCTCGATTTGGAAGGAAAATACGACGTTTTTCTTTCAGCCAATTAGCTAGTACAGTTTAATGTTATAGCTTCGCACACGTCACGCGAGCGCCGAGCTGCGGTGCTAAATATTATGTGAACAGTCCTCGCTATGTATTCATACTTTTTGGTATTGATTTGTACATAGTACCTACATAGAAGGTTCGTGTTTGTTGTATGCTGTGTGCTTACTAGGTACTTAGTTAAGTATCATTATTTATTCTTATAAATAGGTATATTACATGAGTGTTTGAGATGAATGTTAACGTAGGTTTTCGAGAAATATAGGTAGGTAGGTAGTAGGTACCTACCTACTTTTGTTGAAAATATATTTCAATATGTTATTGACTATACGGTTGGTGTGGAGAAAATCCTATTTTATGGCAAATAATTGTTAAAATATATCTACCTAGCACTACCTACAGAATGTCGCATTTTCTCTATAATAGCGATGAGTAGGCATACACGCAATATATGTAATATTTTATTACAAGGAAAATATTGTTCCATAGGGGAATCGACACGTGCAGTAGTCGACCGCCATTCTCTTGCATAACCATGCAGTGAGTGGCTAACATTAGTTTGTCACAGTTTAAGGATATATTATCTTTTTATTTTTTAAAAATGTTGCCCCACATTAGGATTTTCTCCCGTGTCATGGGTGCGTTTATAATCATAAAATTCAGATACACATGATACCCAGACTCGAACCTATTTGTGGATCATACAAAGAGTTGCTCAGTGCGGGAATCGAACCCGATACATGCTGCGCGGCAACCGTTTGACCAGCCACCACGCCAACCGTGCATCATGAAGTTAATCAGTGCAAAATAAAACGAATTCTTGACATAATAAATATATGTTTATTCATATATGTACCTTAAACATTTAATTATTGTCTCACTTTTAGTTAAAACATTCAGAACATTCTGGAATGATTGGTAACTGTAATAAATCATAATATTATGCTTTAATTTTTTAAACAGCCATAAATTCGTTTTCTAAATAACATATTAATATTATAATAGGAAATATAATATCTAAATACAACAACACAGTAATAAAAACAAAACAACATTTAACTTTAATCTTTATTTTATAAGTAGGGCATTATTCTTTAAGAAAATAACACAAGTTACTTATAAAATAAAGCTTAAAAATAAAACAACATTTAACAAATATTTGTAAAAACAGTGCTTATGTATACAAGTGTGGGTAAATAACAAAATATTTACAGAATGAATAATTCATTAGCTACCACAGATTAACAATTGAGTAACCCAAACATTTATAAATGCTTACTGAGCAATGGCACAAGAATACTAAAATTATCAAAGTATATGGTATCATAATTTTATCTTACAAACAAGCAAAATACATATTAAAACTACTACTACAATATTAAATCACTATAAAGATTTTTCTTGTACATAAATGCAACACTTGAACAACCAGTTTTAATATGGCTTTGAGTATCCTTGATATGTAACAATTAACATTCTACATTTTTTGGTTTAACTTCCATAGTCTAAAGTGATGTCATTTTTCTTCTATTATAAACACAATATACTATTGTTTATTTATTTTACTTTATTCTTATTTAAAAATTCCAGCAAATTCAAATGAAAATCAGTTTTTTTTTATTGATATGACAGAAGAGAAACATGATTTGCTGGAAAGGACACAATTTGATATTTCAATACTTTTTATTATTCCAGGTCAGACATCAGAGTATACTTAATCTCAGTGTACTCTTCAGCACCATGCATGCTGCCCTCTCGGCCAATCCCTGACTCTTTAATCCCACCAAATGGCGCTTCAGCAGTAGACAGTAGACCATCATTTATGGCAACCATCCCAAATTCCAGATCCCTTGACATTCTAAATGCTTGTCCCAGATCCTTAGTGAACACATAAGCAGCCAGACCACTGTTAGTATTGTTAGCAATCTCTACAGCTTCCTTCTCACTCTTTATCTTCACAATAGTTGCAATTGGCCCAAAGACTTCTTCATTAAACACCTTCATGTTGGGTGTAACATTATCAATCAGTGTTGATTCAAAGTACTTTGTACCCAGATTGGCAGCAATCTTGCCACCAGTCAAAACCCTGGCACCTTTTTGTGTTGCATCAGCTACAAATCCAGCAACCTTGTTCACCTGCTCTGCATTAACAAGGGGACCACAAGTGACACCTTCTTTTGTCCCCGGTCCTAATATGCAATGAGTTTGGATGCGTTCTTTAAAACCTTCAACAAATTGGTCATACACATCTTCATGTATCAGGAATCTATTAGCACCAACACATGCTTGTCCGTTGTTCCTGAATTTAGCAAGCATTGCTTGATCCAAAGCACGCTTTATGTCAGCACTCGGAAAGACAATGAAAGGAGCATTTCCTCCTAACTCAAGAGCCACCCTCTTAATTCCTTTTGCTGCAAGTCCATACAGCAGTTTGCCAACATGAGTAGATCCAGTAAATGAAATGCATCTGACACGAGAATCCTCACACATCTCTTTACCGACATCTGCAGCATTTTTCCTGCTACAAGTGACAACATTGATCACTCCCTTTGGTACTCCAGCTATCTCTGCCAGCTCAACAGCTGCTAAGGCAGATAGGGGAGTGTCTTCAGCAGGTTTGATTACACAAGTGCATCCAGCAGCCATCAAAGCTCCAACTTTTCTGGTGATCATAGCAAAAGGAAAGTTCCATGGAGTAATAACAGATACAACACCGAGTGGTTGTCTGGAAGCCAATATACGTTTGTTGGGCCATGGGCTTGTTAAAATTTCTCCATTGATATGGCGAGCACAGTCAGCAAACCACTCCAAAAAGGAATTGCCGTAAGCTACTTCTCCTTTAGCTTCTGCTAATGGTTTCCCACTCTCAGCAGTTACAATGGCGGCTAGATCGTCAGTGTGTGCTTCAACCACCTCGTACCACTTCCTAATTATCTTGGAGCGTTCTTTTGCTGTGTAGGACTTCCAGGTCTGGAAAGCGTCAGCAGCTGCATCAAGAGCTTTTTTAGCATCCGGAGCTGTCATATCGGGCACTGATGCTATAACCGAATCATCTGCAGGGTTGTACACACTGAACTCCTGGCCGCTAGCTGCAGCCACCCATTTGCCCTCCACATATGCTTTACTTTTTAATAAATGCATATTTCTATGTACCGGTCTGTAGGCTATTAACGTTCTCCGAAGACTGTAGCGAAGTAATTCCATTGCTAACAACAACAATAGGTATGTACGTGATAATGTTATCTAATTAACACCTTATCGCTGACCTCGCTATGCAATACACTTTATATTTACTAGTAAGTCTTGTTTATGGAAGACTCGGTTAGGAACTTTGAATCTAATTCTCACGTAATTTACTTCTATTAATCTATTCTATTTTGACGTATTGCTTCCAGTTTCTCAATCCCCTCTCGTACCATCAAAGTTGAAGTAAATAGTAAAATGACGTTGACGTTTGGTTCAATCTGACAGTTGCGTTATGTTACATGCATTAGTTTGAAACAAACTAAAACAAAATGAAATAAAAAAGATTCTAAAACAAAAGAATAGAATTAAGCGTTTTTCTTTTTACAATTTACGTATTCCGTAATATAAATAAAACAATATATCTAAAATAAGTTAGAAGTAAAATAAAACAATTAATGTGAACACTACAAGATAGCCCGCGAAATTTAAATTAGAGCTTGTTATTGATATGAAAATAATATTAATATAATTTTGTTACATGTATTTACATAATTAAACTATTTTTTAGATAATATCATTGATTATACTTGTCAAAACTATTAACTTTACTCTGAAGATGTGAAGTAGTAGGATAAGATACCATTTTATTAAAAACTTGACGTATCGGCATGCGATTTGCGTTCATAGCGTTTATTAGCTAAGATTCATGTTATTAAATAAACTCTTGCTTTTTAGATACTTTTATTTTTCATTGACAATACAACAACAAACTTATTGACTATAAAATACAATTTTAAATAATAATTTAATGTTACACGAAAGAAATAAAATAGACTCTACCGATTTTAACTGGATAAAATGTAAATATTGAATATAGCAAACCTGATTTCATGTAATATTAGGAAAAAATGTCTACCTGATTCTACTTGTAGGTATTGTTGTAACACAGAGGAAAGATTACCTATGACCTATGGCAAAGTGACGAAACCACTTAAAACAAAAAAAAAATGTCTCGAATTATGTTTGAACTATAAAAAAAACATTATTTGCGGTAGCGGGTACATAAGTTAATTCTATTTTATTTGACACAGTTACGCCATCTAGTTTTTTGAACGAACTTAACTTCTGTATTATTTTTACAGTTTGAACCAAATAAAACAAAAAAAAAAATGCAGTACCTTCATACAAAAATTATTACATAGGTACTTTTTTATCCAAAACCTATCAAACAAGAAGAAAAACTTGGAATAAATATAGCAAAGACTAAGACTATAGAATGGTTGAATCCGATTAATAGGTACTTATATCAAATTGCAGGTTATTTGCGTCGAAGTGACTTGTCTGTGTCATAACACTACATCTAATTCTTAGAATTCCTAGACAGGTCTTTTATTCATACAATAATTTAATAACAACGACATCGAAATATAGGTATGTACACGGTAAATAACATATTATTACAAATAACGATTTAAATTAGTTAAAGAAATTGGCACTAACATACCTATATACAAAAGTAAATAAGTACGTTTTTACATAAGGAGGATGATCAAGGCCTTAAAAATATAGGTAGGTAACCAAAACGCCGTTAGACCTTATTAATTAATTACAAATGCCTCGTTTTTAAGCTTAAAATTTTGATAAATAAATAAATAATTTAGATTAAGATTATTTAGACACCACTGACAAACAGCGAAGAAAAATATTGTGAGGAAACCTGGGCTTATAGTTTCTAATTATAAGTTTGAAATCGCCAACCCGCATTGAGTAAGATTGGTGATAAATGCTCAAACCTTCTCCAAATGAGAAGACGCCTTTTGTCAATAGTGGCCACTTACATGCTGTTGATATGAAATAAATACATAATTATAATACTTAATAACTCTAAAAATACTTCTTCGTAAATGAATGTACAGAAATGCGCACGTAACTTCAATGATTATAAATAGTATTTTGTTCAACAAATGGATGGTATTATCTTTATTTTTAATACTGAATCAACTAAAAATCACTGACTCGTTCTTCTACTACTACTTCTGAGTCAGTAAACTGCGCGACGTCGCCGCGTCAGCGCACGCTGCTCATGATGAAGAGTCCCTCTGTGACTCGAAACTAGTAGAGCTTTTCTCCATTACGCATTCACATGAGTAAGCCGTGACTTTTAGTTAATTTGGTATTTATTCCTTCACAACACTTCTTTGACTTTGATAAGAACAAACAACAGCACATCAAATTACCCGACTTGTAACACAAATGTTGGACAGGTACTAGATTTCACATTAAAGCTGGAAAAATATACTTGTGCCAAAATAAAAGAAATTGTGACTGTGCGCCACATGTCACGACTGTACAATAGATAAGATTTATGTTCCCGTCGTAATAGGTATTTGATAACATACATACTCATTAAATTAAAATAAAGAAGCTACTAACTCATTTTACAGAAGTATGTCTCAGGAAGTCTCAGGAGGAGTACGACTACGGTAAGACAGGGGTTGGTCCTAAGGCGCTACGGCCTACGGCGTAGGCCAGTCGTAGCCTCAGGGCCGTCGTAGCCGTAGGCTGTAGACCCTATGGGTTTTTAAAGGATTCAACTATTCGAGTCAGTTTGATGTGCTGTGCATTTGTACATAATATTATAAATTATAATTAAATGAATTACATCCTAAACTTAAGGGTAGGCACCGCGTTCATCTCTAGATATTTTCGCCATCCACACAGCACCTGCTACCGCCAACGCCTGAAAACAAAATAAAAACATGTACCTAGGTAATTATACATCATAATGACATTAATTAAAATATTAAAGTTCAGACTTTAAATCGAACTTATTAAAAGAATAATGTGTTAAAATAGTTCTTCTCATCGGCTCTTTAAATAAGATCGACTACTTAACTCCTTACTTGCTTAAAAAGCAGACGTGTTCCATCATTGTCTACATCATTGCTTATCACCAGGGAAATATGTGACTAAAAATCGTCCTATTAAATATTGGAAAACCGCATAGATTTTCTTTACTAACCTGCATCAAAACTAAGAATATTCCAGCCATTCCGATAGCGGCAGCATGCGACTGAACCCAGCTGCCGAAGGAGTCAGAGCAGCCAGTCGTGTAGGCGGACTGCATGCCGATGTTGCAGTTGAGGACGGCCACGATGCCGTAGTTCTGGCTGCAGCAGCTGACTGGCAGCCCGTTGGTGTCAGTTGTGCCCAGAGGAACCAACCACTGACTAGCATTGAGGACACCGCAGCACTGGAACTGGAAGGTGAAATTAATTAGATTAGTATTTTGGCATAGTCTACTTCTGTCGGATCTTCTTTTATGACATCATCCAATGACTTCTCCCGCCTTCGCCGAGGCGAGTGGGAGTGTAAAACTCTTAATGACTAAAAAGGAACCACCCCGTTCCTACTCCTGCTTTTCGAGCCGGAGCTCCGGTAACCTGCTAGGTAGACCGCAGCTCCGGTTCTGTCCGGTCAGGAAATAAAGTCGTTATTAATTAAGAGCGAAAATAAATCAAAGATCCTTTTACACGTGCTGCGGAACAGCAGTCAGAACAAACACTGCAGCACCACGAGTGACCGTGGTTTGTGTTTATTAAGGGTATGACGGAGCTGGACACCATCATATTCTTAACAGTGAAAAAAGGAAAAGTAGTCCTAATCTTCTTCTTGCCTTTTTTTTGTGGGGGAGAAATCATCCTATGACTTCTACTGCTTTGGTTGAGGCAAGACAGTGTCAAACTTACTGACCTAACCCGTTGTCTGTCGGAACGCAGATCTACGCGAGACACAATGTGTTTTCTATTGTGTCTTATATACCGACATACAAGTGGTTAAAACCAGCCCGTTTCTACTCCTGCTTCGAGCCCCGGTAACCGTTATGTTGTCCCCGGCTCCGGGTTTTATCCCATCTGTTAATATTTTGCCATTCTTAGCAGTATCTATAGCTTCAGTAGTGACTTACGTCTTGTTGCACAGTGTCCCACAGTTTGGTGACCTCGATGCTCTTGTTGAGACCGTACATGTCCATGGTCTCCAGCAGTTTGTGCTGCACCAGGGACACGGCGTTGCCCTTCAGCACATACCCAGCGATGCAGGCAGACAGTTGGAAGATGAACATCAGGATCATAGCACCCACGAACTGGAATGTAATTAGAACACACATAATAATATACAACGTGTAACAAAAAGGAGGTATACATATCAATTGCACGGTGTCTAGATAACATAACAAACGATACGGGAAGGGTTTTTTAAACTCATGTTTTCATGGTACCAAGTTATGAATATTTTCAATACCGCCGCCGCGCGAATCAAAATTAGGTAGACAGGTACTAGGCGATCAGATTTACAGAAGAAATGTTTCGAGTGATCCCTGTAGTGTTGTGACACGTTTGTATGATTTAAAATCAAGAACTATGCGATACCAAGTATTTGGTACCAATTTTTTTAAAACGTATTTTGATCTGAAACTTTGTGTAGAGTTTCTATTCAACCTGTATTCTTCAGTGCTTCTTGATGTATATGGGTATTTTGTTACACCTTGTATACATATTACGTATATGACGTCACGCCTTTTAATCTCCGAAGGGGTAGGCAGAGGTGCACATTATGGCACGTAATTCGAATATATTTTGATTTAATTGCCTCATGATCAATGGACTTTACCTGCCGTGCTTACATTTAATGATTGCTTAAACTGTTCCTTAGTAACAATTTTGGTCCGAAAACTATTGGTAAGGACTGGGTTAAGTTTCTTTTGAATGACTCTGAGTGCGGCGGTTTATCTTACTAATATTATAAATGCGAATGTTTGTGAGTGTTTATGTGTTTGTGAATACGTTTGTTATTCATCACATCAAAGTCGGGATCAAGATCGATATGAAATTAATTTGAAATCAGGTAGGTTATGGTCTGGAATAACACATAGGATACTTTTTATCCCACGGGACCGCGGGCGAAGCCGCTTTCAGACACTAGTTGTCTCTATTTTCAGCTTTATCCCCATGAGCACATAAATGTGAGTTTATAGGATAAAATTACAGCCGAAAACAGCATAATTATTCGAGCCAACAATTAAGTTCACTTAAAAACTATAGGTACTCGTATCTTATCCTTTTAACTAACAGCGCGTCGTATCCATACCGGTGTTGTAACGCATCGCTACACACATACCATTGACAATGGTAGGTGTGTTATGTGAGAAACGCCTAAAACTTGACTGTCTTTAAAATAATCATATCATTCAGCCCACCTTATGTATACGTTTTCGTGCATGAAGTGTTTTAAATAAATAAATAATCTAAAACTCCACAGTCAACTAAGCTTTACCCACACCCCAATCACACTATTATCCCCCTTCGTAATCTTCCCAATCCCCAAGTACCGGCAACGCACTTGTAAAGCTTCTGGTGTTTCGGGTGTCTATAGGCGGCGGCGCTTGCTTACCAATAAGCTATTTAAAAAAAAAAGTTATTTATTCGGCGATGGAGTATATATTATACCTACATATTTGTCATCATCTCGGCAATAGTCTACAAGGGTTGTAAGAGATTGAACAGCAGCATTCTCTGACAAATTTTACCCCTTTAAAGAATAGCCATTTTCAACCCGCTTGGCAAACCTAAAGGATGTCGGCAAGTAGTCCGCAAATGTTATCATGTGTAGAAAATCATTTCGGAAAATTCATGGAATATATCTATTGAAATTTTGAAAATCTTTCACTTTTAAATTGATCAAATTAAGAATTTTTGTGTGTCCATCTGATTGAGTTTATTAGTTGGAGAGTCTGAATATCTACAAATGGTAGTCTCTTATTAAATACATGTATTAATTTCACCTATAATTATTCTCAATAGCTACCTAAAAGTCTTTAATACTATCTATGTATTGCGCTGTTAACATGAATACTTGAAAATGATAAGAGTTTCGCGCAACTGCCACAATGGAAATATATGCGTAGGAACCTACTTACGTTAAGACATTGATTGTGAATCACCAAATTGTTTTAGTACATAATACCTGTTCTATAAAGGCACATAAAATGACCCTATAGGACCAACATACATAATGTCACATCTTTTAATTCTCGAAGGAGTTTGCTGCGTTGCACATAATCTACCTATTTTATTTTATTACACAACTTACAGCAGTAGTTATATTAACAATAATAACACTTGAATGAAATAGTAAATAACCTAACACCTATAACAAAGAAATGTACCTTTTTTGAGGGGGAAAAATCATCCAATGGCTTTTCCCGCCTTGGGCGAGGCAAGAGGGAGTGTCAGACTCTTACTGACTAAAACCCACCACGTTCTTACTTCTGCTTTAAGCTGGAACCTCAGTTAGTTTTAAAGGTATTATGTAAATGTAAATTATTCGAAAAAGCAATAATCAATTGTAGTCTCATAGGCTCTAATTAAGCTAGATTTTGACACGATGTCATCTTATTACTCGTAATTGGCATTAACACTACTGGGGCACTAAAAATCCTAATTCAGGACACTTTTACAATCTCAAGATGTACCTACCTATGTATCTAGATCATGAGCATTTGTGTTTTATCTCGCTAAATTATCCCACTAGGTACAGCTGCAGCCGCTATCATGAAAAATACCATCTGTTTTAATGATTCATCGATGCAAAAATATTATTCATGAGCGCTATCGGTTACAATAATGAAAACAAGTGGTTTCTCAGGTAAATGTGTAATGAAATGTTAAAGTGCAAAGAAGCGTGGCTAAGTGTTGTTGTGCTAATCGATTAAAACATAATATGGAAAAATTTGTACGAAGATTGAAACATAGGTATTCGGTACCAGACTGCTTTTGGTCAAAAGTGGGTATTCACATTTCGCCATTTTTCTTTTTGTATTATTTTACTCTCACATGTAAATAAACCAGGCTAGGCAACCGTAATTTGCCCTATTCTGAATTTGAAAATGATTCCTTTATTGCAGCCAATCAGCAAGCGAGAGAGTCAACTGTGACAGACTATGACTAATTTATATAAAGTAAGAAAATAAAAGTTCCATGACATTTCATAGATACATTGTAGAGTAAAATAAATACAGTCTTATCAGTCCTTCTAATTTAGTGTTTCTCGTATTTGATTCTAAAAACTGAACAGTCAACTGCGTTATTTGCTTTAATTATCTCGAGAGATTAAGTAGCAGTGTTATAATTTATCACTACTGACATTTCTGTGAGACGTTCCTCGATCTCAAATATAGGGCACTACGAACAAAGGGTAAACATGGAGCTAATTTTGTCTCCCAGGCCGAACTAGCATCAACAACGGACATTTTATGACAAAATCGTTATACACCGACAAATAATGATGTAATTATCTCGTGAACATCGTTGCCATCACGATAATTATGTTTACTTTCAAGCAGTGACGTAGCCTCGCAGAATATTAGCATTTCAATGATAATGGAGCCTCTAGCACAGAACAATTCATGTTGACATTGGTATCAGCATGATTTATGGCCTGAATCTGTACGCAGCTACCAGTTTCTCGCAAATATAATTATGAAACACAATCAACGCGGAACATTTCCGCGATATTTTCAACGGGGGATCAATTAATATCGTCAATTATCAGACGTGAATCAGTATGCAGACAATGCGATAACAGGTTTCCACGGCCATCGAAATGATGTATAGATAGTAGGTACTTACCGTCATGATCACAATGTAATTCTCCATGTAGGCTCCATAGAATCCGAGGAAAGCGACCAGGAAGATGATGATCCCAGTCGCAATGCAGAAAGCTGGTAGAGAGTAGAACCTCTCGGATAGGAACTGATGGTAACCATTGTAGGCAGACTGTACGGACGCGCCGACCGATAGAATTATAATACCAGTGATCTGCAAATATCACAAGCACTAATAATATCGAACTGTTCTAAACAAATTACTGTATCTATGTTTAATAACACACACACTCATGTATACTTACCACGAATATGAAATTCACAACCACTAATAAATATTTGACCGTAGTAAACAGTTTCGACCACATTTTGTTCGAATATATTCAAACAGTTACGTGGAAACTCGCGTGACAACCTGTCTTCGCTAGTTTTTAACTTGCTACAGATATTTTTATCACTATATAGGTAGGTACATTAATCTTGATAAGGAAAATAAACGGATTTATCTCATCTGAGACGAACGAACGTCGCGGCGTTCGCTCAGGCACGATGTATCAAACTGAATTACAGCGTACGGTTTAAAAATTTATTAAGAATTGTTCTTCGACGTTTATGATTATTGAGTTTATTTTTAGACACTTTTGAATACTATATTTGTTGAAATTAACTGATTCTACGCAACTACGGGATGTGAACAATGGGTTCCGTCGTAATTTGCAAGCGATAATGACAATAATGTTAATTTTAAACAGGCACTATGGAGTGAGCACTTTAACGGTTACGTCGCTAGCACTTACTGATACGATAAGAAGCACATGCAGCATTTTACAATTTACTTTTCCTACGTCATACACTGAACATTTTATTCATCATGCTATGTAGGCGGGAAATGATTTTTCCTCGGGTATAGACAGAAAGATAACAAATGGAACATAAGAATTTAATTAAAAATTATCGCTTAAGCTACCTTCTCATTTACAATGCATAGCGATCAATGGAGCACGTAGAGATAGTCAATCAATTACATAATATTAGTACCTACCTATATTTTTCTAGTATACGACATTTACTTAATCAAACAGTGTCCTTACTTCCTTAGTACGACTTTGCTTTTCGTTGAACGAAAACGAAACGAGATCGCGTTGGGCGCTCTGACTGGTCAGCGCGAATGAACCAACCAATCAGAGCGCCGAACTTCGTTCAAAGTAAAGCTAACTTGTACTAAGGGTTTACTTATTATTCTGTGCTAAGGGTACTAGTATCCTAGTAATTCCAATATCTAGTACAAGCATCGTCTTCTGATGAGGAAAGAGATTTCATTTACTGCCCTTGTCTAATAATAAAGTTTGGTGCTTTACCCATATTTTCCTGATGAATTTGTCATGTTTTAATATGTTAGGTAATATTATAATACCAACCTTGTCCCGACAATAACAAAAACAACAAAAAAGGATGTATCCAATTAGATTCAGTCATTCGTGAATTATTTGCGTACATTACATTTTTGGAGATCTATTTTTATTTAGGCATATGAGTGAATTATTATGGATAATCATTTTATTTACGTATCTATTAATGCATACCTTAAATACTTACTCACTGTAGTATTTAGTTTGGGAAAATGAGGAGAGTAAAAATACAACAACACAGGTTTTCATTAGTTTTATTAATAAGGCACTTAATGTAAGTATGTAGGTACTAGGTGGTACTAGGTCCTAAACTGATAAAGTATTGCACAATGTTACCTAAATTGTATATTTATAAGAATGATTTTATTAAAACATGGTCTTAGATGCTGACTTATAATAAAAAATTAAATAGTCATTATTTTCATGTAATATCAATGTGTAGTTTTGAAATTATCAATTTATTACACAGTCATAGTTTAACCCATTTATTAAAAATTGACATTTACAACTCTCGTATATTTACTTTTCAGGATATTTCATTATTGAAAAACTTTACATACTTCGGTGCAATTAATATCTAGGTACCGTTTCAAATCACAATAACGTAATATACTGAAAACGGTCCCAGAAATGCAAGGGTCCTTAAAAAGTCATTAGACCAATTCAATCTTGTCTCTAATTTTAGATAATATCTCATTAGCTATCGTAGAAGGCACTGTATAAATATACCTACATAATATTTAGTTCTTAAAATCTAATCCTTAAACTAACTAACTTAAGACTCCAACTCGACAACTTCAAACTTCGATCTGTAAGCTAAGTAGCCGCCCATTAGTGAGAGTAGTACCTGAAAATAAAGCAAATCTTAAAGTAACTTGAGTATATAATAACATTCTTGATAACGTCTCGTCTTAGGTTAAAAGGTAATAGAACTTCAGTCATTGTTAAGGGGATGATAGCATAGTAGGAAAAGCTATTGTATTTGATCTGTAGGTATAGGAGTAAACTCAGCGCCCTATAGCCCCCTTCAGCTCCATGGAGTCGTTATTCCATTCTCTTATCTCTCTCTCTCTGCCCATACTCGCGAAGAGAATAAGAGATATAGATGGAATACAGTGGCGTGCTATTAAAGAAGCCTACCTATACCAAATCCTGTACCCTTAATACGAGTTTGCTTAAGAAACAAGAGATCTGATTGGCCGGTGCGAATGAACCAACCAATCAAATCGCCGAACGCGCTCTCTTAAACGTAAAACGAACTCGTACTAAGCCCCCCTGGACGGAAACGAGCGGATGATGATGATAATGCATTTGTGTAAATGTAATCCCTAAAGGTTGACTACGTCACAGCTAATGAAATGTGATAAGAAGTGACGTCATGCGATGATATCATTAAAAAATAGTAACAATCTGTACTAACAATACAATAGATTTTTAGTTTTAATTCCGCTTATATAGTATGTATAAAATCTAAAAATCTATTGTATTATTAGTGTAGCATGGATTTCCACAAGTAACGCCTAATTCTATTCTATACCTATAGTAACTATATTATGTACTTAATTATAAATTTCAGTATACGGTAGCGTAATATACCAGACGTCATGAAAACGTTATTTATAATAGAAAGTTGCCACTAATTTTCAGTTGCTTCAAAAATTTATTCAAGTTGCTGATTTTTTCACAATACGTATCAAGCAGTAGTAGGTAGATAGACATTAATTGTTTGAAACTGAGCACTTGTACCGTTGTACGGCGAAACTGTTTGAATGATCTTAATTAATTCAATTGACACGACTTAGGTGCCTACCTAATAGTCTACAATGTGAATTTATGAGTTTCGTGACGCATTTGTCATAATTCGTCCATTTATTCTGGATACCTAGATTAATTAGTGTTTAATATGATACTAACCAACGTATTTGTTCTTTGTGCTACGAAATGAAATGAAATGGAATTTAAAATGCTAAAGTAGCCTAAAGTAACGTCTCGTCTTTTAATCGCTGAAGGAGTAGTTCGACCTGCACAATTTAAATTGGGTATCTCATCTACCTATACCTATATAAGATTATGAGGGTATCATTTTACTTATACAGTGACTTTACATGCTATAATATGTACCTCTGCCTACCCCTTCAGGGATAAAAGGCGCAGCCCCGGATCTACATTTTTTTTCACCCGGGGCAAATTTGAGAAATGCCGCCCCCACCAACTTTTTTTTTGTCCTGTGTCGTGGGTGCGTTTACAAACATACAAGTTCACATTCACACAGACCCGAAACAACAATTTGTGGATCACACAAAGAGTTGCTCCGTGCGGGAATCGAACCCGGTACCCGTTGCACGGTAGCCAGTTGCCCAGTCACCGCACCAACCGTGCAGTCAAATCGTGTTTATTTTCACCTTTTTCACCCATATAATTGCAACAATCAGATGTCCACAAATTGTTTGAAATTTGGACAAAGCCTACATACTAACCTACCTTCCGGAAATAAGTATAGCCTTGTCGTAATTTATCTCGTGTGCAATACGATTTTCTATGGCTAAGATTGCAAGACCCGATAAGCGTTCCTGGCTCATAGAAGATCGCAAATAATTTTTTATTAGTTTTAATTTGCTAAAACTTCTCTCGCAGCTTGCGGACGTAGTAGGAAGCGTAGAATAAATGCCAGCCCCGGATCTTCATTTCTTTTTTGGCGGGGTAAAAATTAAAAATGCCGCCCCGCCTACCTACTTATGTTTATTTTCACCTTTATCATCCATATAATTTCAGCGATCAGATGTCCACAAATTGTTTGAAATTTGGACAAAGCCTACATACTAACCTACCTTCCGGAAATAATACATCCACACAGGCCTACATTTTCTTTTTCACGAAAAAGTGTTTCAAGTTTAATAGGTCTCCTATAGTAAATGGGGTGTGCTGATCACGAATCTGTGCTTAGTTTTTTTCTAGCAAGTCAGGTTTTTAGGAAAAGTGTGAATAAAATTTTTCATAGAAACTGCCAAAAAAATCTTAGAAAATATTTATTAAAGATATATTTAAAAGAAAATTCAATAGGCTCACCCCCCAATTACATGGGACTTTAACACAAAATGGTGAAAAGTGGGTGTGCATTGTATAGCGGCATTACGTGCCGTAATGTACACCTCTGCCTACCCCTTCGGGGATAAAAAGGCGTGAATTTGTGTGTGTGTGTATTTAAAAGAAAATTACACTGCAAAATTGAGCTGCTCATAAAAAAAAATAACCTACGTTAGTCATACGTTGGTTTTTTTAATGAAATCGTTCTCTTTTTCCCTGAAAACTGCGCCCTGTTCAAGGCCCAGCAGTAATCAGGCATCGTTCTAATATCCCAACTTCCTTGGTACGTCTCTCCATCTCCTTTATGTTTTGGTGGAACCTCTCTCCCTGTTCCTCGCTGACAACTCCAAGATTTTCGGGAAAATAGTCAACATTCAGAAAATGAAGTTTAACGCTCATATTACATCCCAGTTTTTTATAATTTTGGAGCATCTTAGCTACAATTTCTTTGTACTTAATTTGGAGACTTGTTATTTCCAAGGAAATCTTCTATGACTTCTACGAATGAACTCCATACTTCAAATTAATCCTGGGTCATTGTATTCTGGAACAATCTATCCGATTTTAAATTTCGAATTTGAGGGCCTACAAAAGTTCTTCTTTAAGTTGAGCTTGAGAAAGTGCAGGAAATTTGTCGCATACGTATTAGCAGTCACCTTGTTTATTTTAAGCTTTGACAAACTGCTACATCAATCCTAACTGTATGTGAAGGGGAGGTGAAAGAACTGATTTTGGGTTGGTGCACATTTTTTTGTCCCAATACAAGTCTTTCTCTGAAAGGCCATTCTTTCTTAATGTAATGTAAATTTTGTGCTCGACTGTCCCACTCGCACAAAAATCATGGATACTTTGTAAATCCAGACTGCTGACCCAAAAGCATAGATATTATTTTGAGGTCTCCTGGAGACCTCAAAAAAGAGTTGCCAACAATATTCGCTATATTTATTTTATTTAGCAACAGCTCAAAATTCTCGTTCGTTTCTTTGAGATGCACGGAGTGAGCAACAGGCACCGAACCATAGGTATTACCATTGTACAACAAGACACCCTTCAGACTTCTCTTAGAAGAATCAATAAATAACCTCCATGATGTGGAATCGTAATTATCAGCTCCCAGTTTCATGACTACTTCAGGAATATTATTACAAAACACCAGTGAACTCTCTTGAGAGAAATATTTCGCGAACTCTTTTTCACGATGCCTGTACCACGAAAATGTGGTTCCTGGAGCCAATAGATTTTTGTCTTTCAGTCGTGATCCTAGGATTTGTGCAGCATCCTTTGATAGACCCAAATCTCTCACTAAGTCATTTAATTCAGCCTGGATTAACTGTTGAGGTTAACCTATATCAGGATTGAAAATTCCTGGTCCATGAGGTACAGGTCGTTTAGCAGACGGTAAATTAGGATACTGAATTGTATGTTTGTTTTTCGAATGGACACCCTTTACATCACAAGAGCAAAAGTAACAATCGACAAGTGCTAAATAGTAAACATACAAACTACTCA